>NW_007109916.1:210947-225996 GCF_000164805.1 Carlito syrichta
CTCTGTTTCTCTCTCTGCCTCAGGAAGGCCAATTACTTTTAGGTTCGGTCTCTTGAAGTGGTCATTCATCTCTTGAAGGTTTTGTTCTGTCTTTTTGAGTTTCTTTTCTTTTCTTTGACAGTTTGAGTTAGTTCTGTGTTTTGGTCTTCGAGCTCTGAGATTGTTTCTTCTGCTTGGCTAATTCTGTTTTCCATGCTTATTAGTTTGTTATTTATTTACATCAAAATATTCTTTACTGCTGTTATTTCTGACATCAGCTCCTTCCTGTTTTCCTCTTGTCTCCCCTCAATTTTTTTAATTCTCTCTGTTAATATCTTGATGTCTGGGTTTGTTGCATGTCACCAGTCATTCTGGGGGCTCTTCATGGTTTGTGTTCCAGGGGTCTGTGTGAGACCTATATTCTTCTTTTGGTTTTTCTTCATTTGTGCAGTTTTACCCCTCCCTACTTTTTCCGTCCCTCCACGTCACCATCTTCTTTAACTCTGTTACTCAGGTGTGGAGGGGTTGTTTTTACTTCTGTTTGCTCAATCTCCTATTCTTGTTTATGTATGTCCTCTTACTTTGTTCAATTCTGGAGTTGCACTGTAGGTTGGGTGTGGTCCTTTTTGGAGTTTTGAGATTTACTTAAGGGGGGAGCTGTGATTCAAAATCTATCTAGAGGTCCTGGTATCCACCAACAGGTATATGAATAATCTGAAGCCCACTTCCCACGGCCTTGGAATCTGTCCGTGCAGTGGGGTTGTAGGTTTACTCCCTTGAATCGCCATCAGGTGGTGCTATCCCTTGCTCTAGAGGATCTTTATCACAGCTGCTCACCCCCCCCCAAGGGGAGGGAGATATTGCCTGGAGGTACACAGGAGGAGACCCATGGCCTGGTAGGATGTCCAGTGGTAGTAGACCTCAGCAGATCTTGCTCACAGGGGCTTCAAGGTCTGAAGTCATGGATTGCCTCAGGCACAGGCTGTGCAATGTGTAATGGCTGCCTTGTGGTGGCAGCTGTGGCTCACCTCAGGTACTGACGGTCAGATGTGGAATGGCTGTTTCGGCGGTGGCGGCAGCAGCAGCAACAGCAGCTGGCCTCATGCACATGCAGAGCGATGTGTAATGGCTGCCTCAGAGGCAGCAGCGGCTTGCCTCAGGCACTGACGGTGTGATGTGGAATGACTGCCAACCATGGCAGCAGTGGCAGCAGTGGCAGCCACAGTAACTGCCTGGACCATGGTGATGCCTCAGAGAGGTCCACGGCTGAGCTCTGAGTGAAGAGCAGGCTGCTGACAATGGGATCTGCAGCCTCCGGGGAGAGAACCAGAGTCTCTTTGTGATCTCCTCAGTGGAGAGTCTCACAGACCGAGCTGCCCCATTGCCATCTTGCCGGGAGTCCCGAACTTTTTCATATGTTGGGAAGTAGCAAACGCCTGACAGCCTTCCCTGAAAGAAACAAAACAAATGAAATGAGCAAGATTCTTCCAATCATTCTATGCTATAAGTGTCCCAGCTTCCCGCCTGGAGAAAACGTCTGTACTTTAGGGAGGAAACGCCCAAACCAGTCCCAGTTGTCTCTCTAAATTGACACAGAGATTAGAGTTTGAGAAATTTAACGTCACCTAAATTTATTAGTCAGATTACTGGAGAAGAGATAAACTCTGACAGAGAGAATTCTAGGGAGCTTCTCCACAAAACTTTCTGTAAGTCAAAATTCAGTACTTGTATGTGAGGAACCCTGTTATTCCCCAGGTTAGAGAAAGAAGGATTAGAAATAAACAGACAGAAAAATCCTTGGTGCTTATAGAAGATTGGGAATAATTTATGTTTCTATTGGCTAGACTGAAAGTGCCTCTTAATATTTGGAGAATTGGCAGATGAATTGGCAGATGATTTTTTAAAGAGTTTTGCCACAGTGGGTGGCTCATATTAACAGGAGACTAAAGGATGCTTTGAAGCCTCCTCACAAAGCATCTGTGCAGGTCAGTAAAGGATCAAATTTTCCAAATAATTTAGAAAATTCCCAGAGCAGACTCCTATAATTAAAGAAATAGAAAGCAATTCATTGATCAAATTCTCCTTTTGATCTGTTCAGTCTCCGTGTTTTTCTATTTCTACTTCCTTCCTTATTTTGCAAGATTCTACTAAGAAAGCCCCTCAAGTAATACTAATTATCATGGACTATTTATAATTGTTGTGAACACAGCGTTTTTTCCCATTTGCTGTTTTAGTGCACTATCTTTTTCTAATTCAGCATGGGGTATATCAGTCTTTGACTAAGATATTATAAAAGTAAGCCAAAACCATAACATTTTTGTACCTCCTGCACCCTCTGCAAGGAAAAAATCATGAAAATTTCAATTGTTCTTTTTTTCTAGAAAAAATGGGAGGTTGAGCGTATATAGTGGTACCCAGAAAACAAAAATGAACTTAAAAGTTTAGAAAAATATTAGAAAATTGGCCCTTGAAACTTATTTTGATTTTTGCTAGAGTATTGTTTTTCAACACAAAGATATAAAAGTTCGACTGACATTGTAAAAGTTTTAAATCTCTTTTTAGTTTTGTAACCTGGAATAGATAATATGCAGAAAAGGATTCTGAGGACTATGGTGGATATGGGAAGTCATGTCTCCCTACCAAGCATGAAAAACTCTTACCTGAATTAAATACCACAGATGTCTTAAACCCAGTAACACTAAATCACAGCTCAATGACTATCATAAAATGTATACATAAGAGAAGCCATTTGAATGCAGTGAATGTGTGAAAGCCTTCTCTAGGAAAGCACAGCTTGTTAGACATCAAAGAACCAAAAGAGGAGAGAAACCGCATGGACGCAATGAATGTGGAAAACCTTCCTGAGAAAGGTTCAGCTCATTGAACATCAGCGATCTCATACAGGACAGAAGTCTTAGTAAAGCGCCAAATGTGGACAAGCATTTTCCCAAAAGGCATATCTCACTGTACATCAGAGAGCTTATACAGAAGCCAAGCCTTATAAGTGCACTGAGTGTGGAAAAGCCTTTCCCAAAAGACACATCTCACTTTGCATCAGAGACTTCATACAGGAGAAAAGCCTTATGAATGCATGAATGTGGAAGAATGTTCTATTTTGAGTATGAGTTCACCATACATCAGAGAATTCATAAAGGAGAGAAACTTTATGAATTTAATGAATGAGACTAAGCCTTTAGAAGCAAATCAAAGCTCCTTCATCATCTGTGAACTCATACAGGAGAGAAGCCATATGAATGCATTGTGTGGGAATGCCTGTTTCCAAAAGGCATATCTCAATGTACACCAGAAAGTTCATATGAGAGAGAAGCTATATGACTGCACTGAGTGTAGGAATTTCTTCTCCAGAAAAGAACTGCTCATTAAACATCAAAGAACCAAAGAGGAGAGAAATTCATGAGGAACACATTCATGAGGAAGATTCACCTCATGAACATCAGAGAACTCACACAGGAGAGCAACCCCATGAATGGAATGAGTGTGAGAAAGTCTTCTCCAGAAAGTCACAGCTCATGATACATCAGCGAACTCATACAAGAAAACAGTTTTGCAGATGCAGTGAATGTGGGAAAGACTTCAGGCAGAAGTTCCAGCTTACTATTCAGCAAAGGACCAAGGTACAGCAAACTCACACTGGAGAGAAACTGTATGGATGCAGTGTGTGTGGTAAAACCTTTTTCCGAAATGCATATCTCACTATACACCAGAGACTTCATAGAGGAGAGAAGTCTTATGATTATAATGATTACAGCATAGTGATTAGAAGCAAGTCAGAACCAATTCAACATCTGCAAACTCATACTAGAGGGAGACCTTGTTCATACAGTGAATATTGTAAAGCCTTTGCCCACAAGTCAATCCTTACTGAACATAAGAAAATACACAGGAGAGAAAGTTATGCATTCACTGAAGGTTTAGAAACCCTTGGCAAATCATAGCTCTTTATACACGAATGAACTCATACAAGGAGAAAGCCCTACGAACACAGTTCCTGTGAAAATGCCTTCTTCAGGTAATCAAACCCTTTGTAAACCCCAGTGAACTCCTAGGGGATAAAATGTGGCTGATTATGGAACAGCCTTTTCCATGAAGTCAAGCCTTAGTAGCTCATCAGTAATTTGAACAGGGAATAAACCTTGGAAATGAAGTCGATGTTACTCCTTCAAGTAAATTATGTCTTCTATGTTACAGATGTGTAGGAAAAATTTCTCTGACACCAGAAACATGGGAAAGTTTTTAGTTAGAATCCTTCAACCATTATATGCCTTAGAGCTCACTTGGGAAAGAAAAATATGCATGCAGAAGGTGAAGAGGACACATTTGTAAGAGGTTAGATTTATTAAACATCAGTGCAATCATATTGGGTAGAAATGCAGCTATTATAGGGAAACCTTTGCCTGGAGGTGATATCTCTATTGGTATCAAATCTTAGTGGAATAGTTAGAAAATGATGTGTGGTATAGAGACAATGATGAAAGGCACCTGTAGTGACAATAGATGCAGAAAATATTTCTAGCAAACTGTGGGAGAATTTATTCTACAAAAGCAAATTGTCTAAGAATAATAAATAAAGGAAATTCACCAAACTAGCTCATGTACTGCACTTTTATACCTTGGGAGTCTTGGAAAGACTTCTTTTATCAATTAACTCTTAAACACCAGCATTTGTGTTTCCTAATGAAAGCCTATGAATATGATGCATAGGGAACTACAACTATGTTAGTTTTCTAAGGCTGCTGTACCACAGATTTTCTATCTTAAAACAAAAAGAGTTATTATGTTACAGTTCTGGAGCTCTGCACTTCAATATCAGGTCACTAGAGTCAAATTGTTGGCAGTACTGTTATTTCTTTTAGGAGGCTGTAGGGGAGTCCCTTTCCTTGCCCTTTCAGCTTCTAGAAGCTTTCCTAATTCTGTGGTGTGTGGACTTTCAATGGTAAGTCAGCTCTTACATCACTCTGACACTGATTCTTCTGTTTCCCTCTTTCTGTTTAAAGATCCCTGTTGATACACTGGAAACATTCGGGTAAACCAGAATCATCTCAATGTCTTACAATAATCTGACTAGCAATCTCAATTTCATTTGCTACCTTAAATCCCCTTTACCAGTGTAACATGTTCAGGCTTCTTGGAAATTAGGATATGGACATCTTCCAGAGGCCGTGTTCTGCCTAGCATAATATCATTAGATGTCAGAGTATTCACCTTGTGATAAACACTCACCTAACCATTAAGTACATTTGGAAAAGCATGTTCCCAGATAAGTAATTGTTGATAATGATTATGATCCCAATTTATTAATGTGTTAATCCATAATTAGAGACTCTTAGACTGGAATTGTTATATGGGTGCATAGTGGAATGCATTTTAAATAGTTGAATCAAATTATCAACCCTGGAAAAGAACTCTTAAATATCCAAAAAAAAAAAAAAAACCATGAGATTCATGTTGCTTGACGTGTTTCCAAACATGTATATCTATTCCAAAATTGTATAGATTGTCATATTTTAAATATGGAATGTATTTGACTTGATGTATTTAGATATTGAATAATGCTTTCTGTAGCCAGTTACAACAATTCCTTTTTTGTGTGTGTCATATATATATCTCCACATACCTTAAATATCTTTTAAAAATACACAAAATATATCAATGAGCTTTTTCATATATTGGGAATTAGGGAGTTTCTGACAGCCTTCCCTGAAAGAAAAGAAACAAATGAAATGAGCAAGAATCTTCTAATCATTATGTTATTTGATTTTTTGAGCTTAAGTTCCTGTAGAACATTTCTGGTTTGTGGTATAGACAGAAAAAGACCACACAGATTCCAGCTGTCTTTCTTAATTGAGATATAGTTAGAGTTTGAGAAATTTTACTTTGCCTAAATTTATGTGTGAGATTACTGGAGAAGAGATATGCTTTGTCCGAGAGAATTCTAGAGCATTTTCCCACAAAGCATTCTATAAGTCCTAATTCATCACATATATGTTAGGAACCCCTTTATTCCCAGGCTACAGAAGGAAACATTAGAAATAAACAGACAGAAAAATTCTTGGCACACATACCTACTTGTGTATAATTTGTTTCTCCCAGCTAGACTGAAAGTGTCCCCAAAAATTTAGAGAATTGGCATTCCATTTTTAAAAGACTGTTGCCTCAGTGGGTGGCTCATTTTAACTGGATTGTAAAGGCTGGTTTGAGCCCTCCTCATAAAACATCCATGTTTGCTACACAAGGACCAAATTTTCCAAGTAATTTGGGATATTACCAGAGCAGAGCCAAATAATTAAAGGAATAAAAAGCAAATTTTTATTCAATATGTAAAATTTAGAATATATGGCACCTAATCAAAACTTAGGTATGGAAAAGAAGGAAGAAAATCTGGTCCATAACATGAAGAAAAGTCAACAGAGAGAGACCCATATGTGGCACAGAGAATTAGCAGAAAAACATGCTAAAACAGCTGTTACAAATATTCCATATTAGTCAGTCAAGGAGGTTCATGCCTGTAATGTCAACACTTTGGGAGGTTGCACGAGAAGTTTCCTTGAGCCCAGACTTTAGAGACCAGCCTAGGCAACAGAGAGATACCTTGTCTTCCCAGAAAATAAAAAAAAGTTAGATATGGTGGCATGTGCCTGTGGTCTCAACTACTTGGGAGGCTTAGGAGGAAATGTCTCCTAAGACCAGGAGATTGAGGCTGTGGTGAGCTGTGATCAAACCCTGTATACCAGTCTGAGTAACAAAGTGAGACTCCAACTCAAATAAATTGATTTCTCTAATTGTTCCATATAATCAAGGAGGATGTAACAAGTGGATATATGAGTTAAAAATTACATAGGGGGTTTCCACCAACTGAACAGAGGCATATGAAACTCAGTCTAATCACTGGGGAACCAGGATGTTCAACCTCTAAGGGAGAGTTCAGAATGTCACAGTTGCCAGTAGCGGGGACTAGGTTCTCCCAGGAGAACAAACAAGCTCAGCTGGTTGGGGAGTGAAGTCTCCTCTGTGTCTAGTCCCTGCTTGCGTTTTCTGGAAACTGAGTCTCAGGTGCAGTGCTCTTGAGCTACCTAAGAAGTGCAGTTTGGCCAAGGGCAGCATCTGAGACAGCAGTGCTTGGCTGCTGAGGTTTCTGAGAGTATAGTTTGGAGGCCTAACAATTGTTTTTAAAGTTAGGTGCTGGTGCACCTAGACTGTTTAGCCTCTGCAGAGGTTTCTAGCAGACACCCTTCATTTTCATTTGACCATTTCTTTTCTATGTGAATTTATTCTCTCTGAGTGTTCACTTCAGTTGGAGAGGGTCCTGGCTAAAATCTCAAACAGTGGCTTCTGGGACTACCTAGGGCAATATGTGAGGGAACTGGCCTTGGGTTGTTCAATTGTGAGACCGTTTGGTAGTTCTGCTCTGAGCATTTGGTAGTTCTGCAGACTCTTCTGGATTGGGCCTAGTCAGTTCTTAGGGGGTCTGTTCTGCAGTGTGGCTATAATGGGAATCATCTCCCACAGAATACATTAGTTTGTGGTGTATGTGTGCACTGGTTCCTCCTGTTCTAGTGGGTCAGATGAAGTCCACGTTGGGGGTTTGGAAGGAGAATTTAGGCGTGGGTTCTAATGAACCTGACTCTTCAAACTCTAAGGTGTTTGGATCTTGATAGACCAGTGATAATTGGTCTTTAGGACTCAACACTAGAATGATATGGGGTGGTCTTGCACCTGTATTTTTAGGTATTACATGGGTAGACATGGGTACCCGAAAGATGTATAGGGTTGGAACTTCAGAAGTCTTTGGGTTTTGGAAGACATTTAAATTTTTACAGTCCAATGACTTCTCATAGGTTAATTAGGGCCTTCTTCAAAACCTGCTTTCTGACTTCCTCTGTCTTCTGAGTCACTCCTGACTCTCAATGTATTCACAATGAAAAGGACTTTTATTGTTTGTTGTTTTTTTTATGGAGTCTGACTCTGCACCCAGGTTGGAATGAGGTGGCATACTCATGGCCACCATAACGTCCTCCTGTTGGGCTCAGGCAATCCTTCTGTCTCAGCCTTCCAAGTAGTTGAAACCACAGGTATGCACCATCATGCCCAGCTTTTTTTTGGGGGGGGGAGTTTAGACCATGTCTTGCCATTTTGTCCAGGCTGATCTCAAATCCCTGGCCTCAGGAAGTGCTCTTGCCTCTACCACACAAAGTGCTGGAATTACAGGAATGTGCCACAGTTCCAGACATTAAAGTGCTTTGAAATGATCAAGGTCTAATCAAATCTAAAGTAAAATGCTTATTATGAAAGTTGTTGTGTCTGCCCCTCTGGTTTTCAAACTTACTGCCTGCTTATGGCTCCACCTTTTGGGGTCCTTCCAATGTCTTGGGTGACATTCCCACAAAACAAATCTGATACCCAGAGATACTCATTGGATTTTTGTTTTGTTGTGTTTTTTGAGTCACAGTCTCACTATATTGCACAGGCTAGAGTGCAGTGACATTCTCATGGCCACTGCAGCCTTGACCTGTTGTGCTCAAGCAATTCTTCTACCTCAGCCTTCCAAGTAGCTGGAAACACAGTCGTGGGCCACCATACCCAGCTATTTTTTTTTTTCTTTGAATTTGCTATAACTCTGTTGACCATGCTGGAGTGCATTGGAACACTCACAGCCACCACAGCCTCAACCTGCTGGGCTTAAACGACCCTTCTGCCTATGCCTTCCAAGTAGCTGGAACTACAGATGCATGCCACCACACCCAGCAAATTTTATGTGACTTATTGCAGAGACAAGGTCTCACCAACTTCCCAGGCTACCCTTGAACCCCCTGGCTCAGGCAATCCGCTCACATCAGCCTCCCAAAGTGCTGGGATTACAGGCTGAGACACCCTGCCTGACCCATTTATTGACTTATTGTAGAGATGAGGTCTTGTCAAGTTGCCCAAGCTGGTCTTGAACCCATAGGTTCAGGCATTCCTCCCATCTTGGCCTCCCAAAATGCAGGATTATAGGCGTGAGACACCGCATCCAGCCTCACATTGTTAACAAATTATTTTCGTTATTTTACCATACTCAAGGGATTTCTTTTATTATAAAGTTGTGAATACACTGAATACATAGTTTATAATTTGCTATTTATATAAAACTTCAATCTTATATGATAAAATTGTTCTGCCATTACTGACTTTGATACAAACTGTTGTTGACATTTGCATAGTAGTATATGTGGTTTGAAACACAATATTCACTGAGATTATGTTAAATCTTTGCAATAATTTCGGTAGACCAGACATTGTAAAATATTCACAAGGGTCTAGACGTTGTGTGTTACATTTATTCCAAGATCATTTATACTTTTGCTACTATTGTGAATGGCTTTTTTTTTCACTTGAACTTTTTATTATTTTTAGTTTTTGGTGGATAGAAAACCAACTACTTTAAAAATGTTTCTTCTTTTGTTTTCTTATTGAACTCTTATTATTACTAATGTTTTCATTGATTCTTGTAGGTTTCCAAGGTAAGCAGTCAGAACACTTGCTGGCAAGTTTTACTCAGAGAAAAAGGAGAGACTTTGGATTTGAACAGAGCCAGGTTTGTAATATGGATTTTGCACTTATTGTGTGAACTCGGACAAATTTCTTAACCTCTCTGAGGTTCCTTTTCCATTTGCTTACAAAAATTAATAATAACTACACATATAGTAAAATTGCCTAGTGCTATATAGTAGGTACCTGACACAGGTTAGCAAATGACATTCGAGTTTTTATATGTTGCTCTGTATTCTTTCGGCTGTTAACATTTTCTCACTTGTCTCATTTGTCCCCTTTCTCTTTATACCTGTCTTTGTCTAAATGAGTGTTTTGTTTTGACTCTAGTTTATACAAAATTTAATACTTTAATGAAGATGGACTTCATTGGTGGTGTTTACTATTAACAATCATATATTTATTTTAAAAAACCATCTGTAATATATACTACTTTTTTATTTAAATTGTTATATTAACCTATCACCTGAAGAAAACACAGTTAACTTTTAGATAAATATATGTACATATGTGTGTATCTGAAACATATAGGCATAAAATGACTCACACAACTCAGAATATCTGTTATAAGTACAATTAATTGTAACATTGAATTCCTTTAATTCTCAGGTCCTGGCTTCCTGGCATGAAATTATTCCTATGCAGGTATTTGGCGAAAGTGTCAAAATCAGTATTTCAACCTTGACCAGAGACTAGCTTCAGAGAAGACCAGAGAATTAACAGCAAAACAAAGAGTAGCGTTGCTATTTGTTGCTGAAAGTGCTAGAAAATGTCCAAGTTCCAAGTGAGTTTTAGATTTATATGCTGATTTACCATTTGTCTTTACAGTGAATTTGTGGGGGTTTGGTAATACTTATATTTAAAAGAATAAAGTGTTTGTTCTGTATTTATGAGAACTACTCTCTGCCAGACACAACTTACATAGCTAAGTGTTAGAATTCAGTTTTTAAAAATGAGGCTAAACATCAACTCCACAGCCAAATTGCAATGGAAATATGTGAATCATATGCTTATACAGATAGCTTCATGTTAGAACACAGATTCTAGCCGATGAGTTTCTAAGTAGTTAATATATTGAGGAGGAAACTTCTCTCTAATGCAGTCATGTGTTACTTAACAACGGATATAAATTCCAAGAGATGTGACAAAAGACGTTGCTAAACAATTGGTTTAGGCCAAGCACAGTAGGCTCAAGTCTGTAATCCCTGCATTTTTGGAAGCAAAGGTAAGAGGATTGCCTGAGCTCAGGTATTCGAGACCAGCCTGGGCAACTTGGTGAGATCTCGTCTCTACAATAAATCAAAAAATTAGCCAAGCATGATGGTACATGCCTGTAGTTCCTGCTACCTGGAACGCTGAGGCAGATGGATCACCTGAGCCCAGTAGGTCGAGGCTGTGGTGGTCATGAGCATGCCACTGCACTCCAGCCTGGGTGGTAGAGTTAGACTCCATCTCAAAACAAAGAAAGAAAGGAAGAAAAGAAAAAGAAATTGCCCTTTATCTGCAAAATATTTTTCAGTAAATAGGAATCAGGAAAAATGTTCTATTACATGGCTAACTTTCATTCAAGGATATGGCTGTGGTTTTAACCTGGGAGGAGTGGCAGCTACTAGAACCTATTCAGAAGAACCTGTTCCAAGATGTGATGATGGAAATTTTCCAAAACATAGTATCAGTAGGTAAGACAGCCTCTATGGGTAATGAAGGTGACCAATTGCCCTAGTTTTTCAGTGCTAAAAGGGATGGGGACTCACAAATTCTTCACTTTATGGACTTGAATTTATGCATCATAAATGATTAGTATCTATCTGGTTTCTGAAAGTGTGTGTTTCTCTCACCTCTAAAGTGAAAGGTCTTTATTTAGCCAAGATGCAAATTATTCTTCACATTAATGTAATCTTTGCCATGTTTCAGTGGTCTTGAAGTCTGATAATTTGGGTACATGGGTCTCTAAATTTTTCTTACATATGGTATCAAGTTACCAAAGCTGACACATTGTTCCAGTTGGAGCAAGGAAAATCATGGATAATAGAGGAAGAAATTCAGAGTCAGATGCATTCCGATAAGTGACAAAACAGCATAGCCAGGTGCAGCAGCTGACATCTGTAATCCCAGCACTTTGAGAGGCTGAGGCGAGAGGATTGCTTGAGCCCAGGATTTCAAGACCACTCTGGGCAATATAGCAAGACCTCTTCTGTACAAAACTTTTTAAAAAATTAGCCAAACATGGTGACACGTGCCTATAGTCCCAGCTACTTGGGAGGCTCAGGTAGAAGCATCACCTAAGCCTCTGAATTTGAGGCTGCAGTGAGCCTTGATCATGTCACTGCACTCCAGTCTGGGCAACAGAGTGAAACTCTGACTCAAATATAAATAAATAAACAAACAAATCAATAGATAAAATATAGCTGGATGGGAGAATTGCAAGTAACATCTCGGTTGGTCAGAAATGGGAGGCACCTCTGAAATGTTGTTTGGAGAAATCTTTTTGAAGGTCTTAGGCTCTCATTGAAGAAGGAAGTTCTGATGGAAGAATAGTTGACGTAAGCTCCCCACATACCTTAATATTGCCTCCACTTCTTAATTTGTCCATATTAGAACTCCTTTGCTTGGCTTTTGAAAGATGATGTGTTCTTCTTTTACGTTCTTTGAACAAATTTCTCTCTGGCATTCCTTGAGACTTTCTTTCCTGGTTAGTGTTTCTCCCTGACATCTTCAGTTTACTAGCTTTACCTTGCCTCCACCCCTCTAATCCATGGCTCTGCCTCCCTTTTCTTATACTCTCATGTATTCATAAATTTCCCTTTTTCATCATTTTGTGTGTATCCCATACCTCTCATCGTTTTTTAAACTCTTTTCTCCTTCCTCTTTTAAATGTCTCAGACTTTCATTCTCTACCTTGTCTCATTTTCTCTCCTCTCCTTGGCCTTTGCTATGAGATTCTCCCCTTCTATTACATGATGACCATGGAAAAATTGGTCTCCTTCCTGGAAGATATGTGGCAAGTCAATGGTCATACTGATGGACATCCAGAAAACCAAAGCAAACATGAAATTACAGAGTCTTCACAGATATCATACATTTGGGAAAATATTTTCTCATCTGAGCTCAAACCTTCATGTCTCTTTAACCCAATTCCTCATACATTCAATACACTTTGGAAAGATCTCAAACCTAATTTTGTATAAATTATTCAAAATAGAATCAATGAAAGAAATGAAGATGAATTTAATGGTTATGACAAACTTTTTCATTATACCAAGCATGAGAAAATTCCTACTGGAGAACAATATAGCACATATGATGCATATGAGAAGGCATTCAGCAATAATTCAAAACTCATTAAATATTGGAAAATTCAAACAGAAGAGAAGCACTGTGGTGACTGTGGGAAAGCCTTTTCCCAAAAGTCAGACCTCATAAAGCATCAAAGAACCTGCACAGGACAGAAATCCTGTGGATGCAGAAATTTGTTAGAAAGCCTTCAGCCAGAAGTCCCTGCTCATTTTATACCAGAGAACTCATACAGGAGAAAACTTGTGTGAGTGCCAGAAATGGGGGAAAGCTTTTAATGATAAGTCAGGCTTTAAGAAACATCAAAGAACTCAACAATAGAGAAATGTGAAATATGTGTGGAAGGCTTCCTTGATAAGTCATAACTTACATTACATCAAAGAGTTCATACAGGAGAGCAACCCTATGGTTGCAGTGAATGTCCAGGCTGTTTGTCAACTTGTGGACTCAGACAATTCTCTCACTTTGGGTTCCAAGAGTGCTGGGATTACAGGCTTGAGCCAAAGAACCCAGCTGGCCTTAAGGCATATTCAATTTGTCTCTGTTATTGCTCACTGCCGCTGCTGCAGCTGGAGTGACCATGGACTGAGAGAGGCCAGGCCAGAGCTGAGAGGAGTAGACATAATAAAGTGACAGAATGGCCAAAGGCCTCAGGTCCTCATCCCATCATCTTAGTTGCAAGCGAGGAACTGCTGCCTTAATGGCATATAGTCAGGGAAAGAAGAGTGCTAAACTAAAATGTAATTGGAGACCAGGCCTGAGAAATTCCTGAGCAAATATGATGAGTTAGGTCTTAAACAGCTTTAACTTTGTTTTGCCTGCAAACCTAAGTATCCCCTGAGTCATTTTGGGTATATGCTCTGGTTAGAGAAAATCAAAACTTAGTCCCAGCCAATGAAGCCGAAACCTCTAACAAATAATAATGTCATCAGGGACCTTCAATAAGGCAAATCAAAAAATCAGGTTCATGGCCAGGCACAGTGACTCAAGTCTGTCATTCCAGCACTTTGGGAGACCTAGGTGAAAGGATTGCCTGAGCCCATAGTTTTGAGACCAGTCTGGACAAAATGGCAGGACCTTGTCTCTGCAATAAAAAATAAATATTATCCAGGCATGGTGGCACATGCATGTGGTTTCAGCAACTTGGACAGGTGAAGTAGAAGGATCACCTGAGCCCATCAGATAGAGGTGCGTGCCTCTGCACTTCAGTCTTGGAGTGAGACTCCAACTCAAAAAAGAATCGAGTTTATAACTGCAATTGATCATTAATTTATTTTGAAGGAAAAATGACATAGGCTGACAAGGTCCTTATGTCCTAAAAATACTCAAGTTTGGCAAGGTCCTTGTGTTTCTGGCCTGGCTCCAACAAGAACTTGACCAGATGTTTGCACCTGAAAATGTTGATTTAGTAAAATTCAGGTGGTGTGACCTCTAGTCTGCAGAGGCTGGATGTAGCCTGCTTCAATAATAACTTTACTCAAAACTTCAAAAAACACAGATGTTAATTGTTTTGCTTAGATTCACAAAAAACAAAGATGTTAGTGCTATAATAATCTTGCCAAAAAAGTCACAAACAAACTTTTTCCCGGCTGATGCTAACATTAAGATATTTCTTGCAATCTCCCTATTGGGAATATACTCTAAAGAACTCAAATCACTCTATAAAAAAGATACTTGCACACGTATGTTTATCGCAGTATTGTTCACAATAGCAAGAACCTGAAACCAAACATGTTGTCCATCAAAAGAGGACTGGATTAAAAAATGTGGTACATATACATGATGGAATACTACGCAGCCATAAAAAAGAACAAAATCGTAAATTTTGCAGCAATCTGGATAGAACTAGAGTCTATAATACTGAGTGATCTCTCACAGAAACAAAGATCTGAGTATCACATGTTTTCACTCATATAGTGGACCTTGAACATCTATCATAATACTATAAGAAAAGGATTGATAGCTGGGCTTAGTGTTTGAGCCTGTAATCCTGTGCTTTGGGAGGTTGAAGTGAGTGGATTACCTGAGCCTGAGGATTCAAGACCCGCCTGGGCAACTTGGCGATACCTCATCTCTACAATAGATCAAAAAATTAGCGGTCGTGGTAGTGCGCACCTGTACTTCTGGCTACTCGGAAGGCTGAGGCGGAAGGATCGCTGGAGCCAAGCAGGTCGAGGCTGCGGTGGCCAGGAGTGACCACTGCACTCCAGTCTGGGCAACAGAGTGAGAC
>NW_007109916.1:226279-250992 GCF_000164805.1 Carlito syrichta
TTAACGGTAGTCAATATCTGTCTGGAGATGGGGAGACACCCCTTATCAACAAGGGTGCACGAACGATACATATTTGTATACCTAACCCTTAATCCCACAATTTTAAAATAAAAAATATGCTTATAAATTTAAAAATAGATATTTCTTGTTTATATAGTTTTGCCCTATATAAAAAAACATGCTGTAAAAATAAACTTGCTCTCACCTGTTGAGGTGAGAGACCTCCCAATCCCACTGTTCTTTGTCTTTCATTTCTCATTCCCTTCCCCCACCTCAGAACCTGCTCTATGGAGGCTGTACCTCCGCAGTATTTCTCATCTACCCTATCAATCTTGCCTCTAAAGCTTCCAGCGCAGATGCCCTAAACTTCTTTTGGTTTGATGCTTCCCGATTCAGGAGTCACGGGTCAGATAAACTCCAGAGAAGGGTTCCCGAAGCCCCGGTTCGCGGACCCGTACCGGTTCTGGCCTGTCAGGAACCAGGGGTCACAAGAGGGGCTAGCGACGGGCAGTCTGAACTCTGCCTCGGGTCATATCAACCGCATTAGATGCTCCTAGGATCGCGGACCTGGTGGTGAACAGCGCATGCCAGGGATCTGGGTTGCGTGCTCCTTCTGAGAATCTAGTGCCTGATGATCCGACCCCGTGCCCCGTCCTTGGAAAAACTGTGTCCCACGAACCCGGTCCCTGATGACAAAATGTTTGGGGATCGCTGCTCCAGAGAACTGTACTGCGTTCCGGGGTTTTGTTTTTACACCAGCCGTCCTCGGTTAGTGACACAAAAACTGTCCTTTCCCTTTTGTACGGCATATCTTCGAAGATGGCCGCCCCCAAAGTGCGGCGGCGCAGGGCGCGGACATATTACATCCTAGGATGCTGTCGGAGTCCGTTACCCCGTCTCCGGAGAAACTCGTCAGACTCTCGTGAGCCACCGTAGGCAGATGCTAATTCCGGGTTTAAAGGGCAGAAGCGGAAGAATTCTTGGAATTTACACCGAGCCGCCTGAGTGGTCCGGGGGAGCTAGGTCCAGTGTGCGAGTCTAGAGGTGGAGTAGATTAAGTGGACAGAGGATCCGTGGGCTCCGTGGGGACAGCCGGTGGTTGGGGATGGCGGATGTGAAGTTGGGTGCCTTTGCGGTCACGCGTGGGAGATCCCTGGATCAGGCGTTAAAGGTGTGTCGAGTTCAACGACTTGAGAACTCTGGCGTCAGAGTTTGGGGTCTTTGCGGGGCACACTGTCACTAGAACTCAGCGAGGGAGAACTCTAAGGGGATGTGGTCTTTGTCCACGAAAGCGGTGTTTGGAGTCCATATGGGAAGCGGTCATGAGGCCAGGGGTGTGTACTGTGGGTTTTGGGGTTAATATGGGTTGTATGTAAAGTGTATGGGGAGTTCCAGACGTGTGGGGTTCAGAGCCTTGTAAAACTTGGCATCTGCACGCCCCAGTGGTCCCTGCTTGAACTCTCCTGGTAACATACTTGGCATACGTGCAAAGTCACAAGCAGCCAAGAATGCCTATAATGGCAAAGCCTGATAGGCATGTATGCTGAAGCAAGTTCTGAAAGTGTAGCGTCTATGATTTTAAAATAGATAAAAAGTTATATATTTGTCTTGCAAGCAGCTGCACTATATCTTGTAAACAGTCACGCTTTTCCACAAAAGCTTTCTAATATCAAAACAGGGAGTTTTCTTTGCACTGTCTGTACTTTGTCCTTGAAGCCTTACTTAACTACCTCATTTTGTACTAATAAAAGTCTAAGAAACTCGGTAAGAAACTCAAGGCCTTTGTTTCACGAGACAAAGTGCCTCCTGGTCCCCCACTTTCTAACCTAAAAGTGTTGTGCATTGTGTTATACTGCGCCGTACCTTTTTTTGAGTTGGAGTCTCACTCCTCGCCCAGACTGGAGTGCTGTGGCTGTTCCCGGCCACCGCAGCCTCAACCTGCTGGGCTCCGGTGATCTTTCTACCTCAGCCTTCTGAGTAGCCGAAATTACAGACGCTACCACGCCCGGCTGATTTTTTGATTTATTGTAGAGATGAGGTCTCACTCTCCAGGCGGGTCTCGAACCCGCGGGCTCAGGCAATCCACTCACTTCAGCCTCCCAAAGGCACGGGATTACAAGCTGAGCCACCGAGCCCCCTTTGCGCCGTACCTCTTTCAGGATCCTATATCACCCAGCTGCGCAGGACGCAGCACTTCTGATTTTAAGTTATGCAAAAAGACCAGGTTTAAAAATAAATGTTTAGTTTGTCACTTCATTATACTCATGTTATTACACATAGGTTATAAATTGATTCCTTTCTCTTTTCTAGTTAAGCATTTTTGTCATCTATCAATAATTTTACCAAGTCGTGATCATATCCCCTGTGGAGTAAGAAGAACCTGCTTCTGCCTCTAAGTTAGGTAGGTTAACCATTGAGAAATTTTTATCTTTTGTGGAAAAAGTTGTCATAATTCCTGTTTTATAGAATCATTGTGAAGATTAATTGAGTAAATGTTTGGGTTTTGTTCTGCTGTGTTTTAGTCGGAGTCTCTGTCACCCAGGCTGAAGTGCAGTGGCATAATCACGGCTCACCACAACTTCGACCTCCTAGACTCACGTGATCCTTCTGCCTCAGCCTCCACCTGGGACTACAGGTGTATGCCACAATGCTAGTTTTTTAAATTTTTCTGTAGAGATAAGGTTTTGCTATGGTAGCTAATCTGATCTTAAATCCCTGGGCTCAAGCAGTCCTTCTGCCGTGCCCTCCAAAAGTGATGTGATTACAGGTATGAGCCATGGTGCCTGACTCAAATCTTTATCTTTTTCCAAAATATATTTAGGATATGGAGTGTGTATATGTGTCTGTGTGTGTGTGTGTGTGTGTGTGTGTGTGTGTGTGTATGTGTGTGTATAATAAGTTAAAGGAAATAGCCATTCCATTTTTAGGCTGTCACAAATTTATAAAGAACAATACTGCATTTTATGATATGTTTTTCCAGTATCTGTTTATTAATAGATCATCATATGGCTTTTCTCCTCAGACATATTAATTTTTTACTGGATACTGTTGGCTGCCAACTTGAGATCCATACTCCTTTTGTTTGTTATAAAAATTCCTATTTTATTTAGTTAGCTATCCATCTTGAAATTTGACCTTAACCTCGGTTCAGTAGAAAATTCAGAGTAGTCTTACCAATCAGATTAGTTTCACTGTCACTCTGACTTTTCTTGTCATGTTCCTTCCAGTCATGAGCATGTGGTAGAACTCAGAACGGTTAGGTCTGATAGAAATTCTTCTATGAGCTTCTGGGAAATGCTTGAGTTCTGAATTTTTCCTCTCTTTTTTTCTTTTTGAATAGTAGTCTCACTCAGTTGCCCAGGCTGGAGTGCAGTGGTATGTTCATGGCCACCACAGCCTCAACCTCCTGGGCTCATGTGATCCTACTGCCTCAGCCTTCCAAGTAGCTGGAAACATAGGTGTGCATCACCACACCTAATTTTTTTTGTTCATTGTAGAGATGAGGCGTCACCATTTGCCCAGGCTAGTCTCAAAATTGTGGGCTCAGAGAGGCCTCTCACCTCTGTCCCCCAAAGTTTTGGGATGACAGGAGTGAGCCACCACAACTGGCTCCTGGATTTTTCAACTTTAAGGTTTTCAGCTTCAGCCCATTCATGCATGACTGTCTCTTCTGTCTCTTGGCCGACTCCGTAGAGTTCTGCATTTGGGTATGTACTACTCCACTTGGACTGGCCCTGCAAGGAGGCTAGACTAAAGGCGCAGGACTGGGACAAAGCTGCCTCAGGATTGGAGATGGGGGAGGGATGCATGTTTCTAGTGTGTTTGCCAATAGGTTAGAAAATGCATTGCAGATGAGCTCTCCTGGTGTGGAGGATACAGGGAGCTAGAGTCCTTGAGAATGACTTGCTGGGTTAAAAACAACATTCCATTGATTTCACAATGTTGGTGTCTCCAGAGCGAGTTTCTAGTGTGGCTCCAGAGCTTGGCTCTCCAGGAGACTGAACTCAGATCTAGGTAGTTCTGAGGCATGAGGCAGGGGTTGGGGCTTCCTTTGCATTCTTGCTCTTGTGGAAGGACCTGGCTTGCCGTACACAGTGAACACTACATGAGACGATGATAGGGGCTCTGATTTTGCAGTTGTGACTGTATGACCACCCCACTGGGAAGAAAATTCTGAAAGTGAGTGAGAAAGAGAACAAGTTTGTCTCATAAGGCTGTTGTGAGAGGGAATTGTCACAATGGAGACATCCAGATGTGAATTTGAATTCTAATTAGGAAGGATGTTAACCTGGGCAGAACACTTCACCTCACCAAACCATGGCTCACTCCTGTTTAAAATGGAAATAACAATGATTACCTTCTAAAATAGTACTGAGCATTAAATCAGACAACGCTTATGATTTGTTTAGCCCTTTGATCATTGATGTGGGGTAATTGACCCAATGCAGTAAACAAAAAATTTAGGAGCATGTGGGTACAGGTGAGTAAAGCTGTTTTCTAGAGCTCCTGCTTTTTTTTTCTTTGAGATACTATGTCTCATTATGTTGCCCAAGCTGGTCTGAAGCTCCTGGCCTCAAGGTATCCTCCTGCCTCAGCCTCCTGAGTAGCTGGGACTACAAGCACGAGCCACTGCTCCCAACTCCACCACTTCTATGTATTGGTTTCCTAAAATTGATATATGTGAGAAATTGCAGCAGATAAGAACATGAGTAGTTTTTGATTGTTGTTTCCTGTTTCACATCTCCTCTGTTCCACCATTACCTCGCTCCCCCAAAAAACAAAAACAAAACACAAAACCGTTCCTGTTGTCCATTTGATGTCTTAGTGTAGAGCACTGCCTTATGATTAAAAGTTTCCAGGATTTTAAGGAAGCAGATGAAATATTGGGACATTTATGTTAGTGTGAGTCCAATGGTAATTAGAGAGTTTTGGTCCCAGTTACATGTCCTCTTACATTTGAATTTGGTCTTGAATCTACGGGTTAGTATCTATAGGAACAAGACATTTTTGGTAATAAAAGACAGAAGTTCCATGCTCAAGAAATTACTGTTTCTCATAGTAACCTGACTGGAGATATCTGATCATATCTTCCAAACAGGTTCAGGATAGACAGAAGACAGAGCATATTCCATTGTTGCTAGCCCTTTCTTAATAACAGAAGAAAATGACCAAAGCCGAGGTGAGTTTTGTTTTACCTATTTAATCCTGTGTTTCTCAACACATATGTCGAAAAAGACTGTCTGGTTAAGGGAGACAGTATATGTTGATAGAAATCAGTATCTGTCAAAAAATAAGTTTGAGTTATAAACATGCAATCTGGTCAAATTAGGAAGCGAGGTAGGTAGGACATGGTATTTGTGCAGCATTCTTAATGTTGAAACAGCAGAGTGACTGTGTGTAAGACCCCATAGGTTGCCTTTGCTTTGAACTGTATCTTCTGTTGGCAGCTGTAATAACAAGAAAAACATGAAGCGTGTCATGATAGCAATGAGAAGAAGCCAAGGCAGTTTTTCAGAGGAAGTAAACATGTTGTTGCTCTTAGATCTTAAGAAACATATTTTTCAGGAAGGTTTTGTGGTAGATAGTGTCTTCCAAATCGCCCTTGTAATAAAGGTAAAGGATGTTTTATTTTGCTTTATCTTATGATTCCTTGGGTCAGCTAAGAAGATAATGCCAAAAGAAAACTGGATTGGACAAAATTCTTCAAACACAGTATGCCTTGAAAATAGAGCCTTCTGGTTGTCTGACTTTAACTGGAAATAAAGCCTGGATTATCCAGTAGAATGAGTGGGCTGCTTGAGCTTTAAATGGTCTCCCATGAAGAAGCATTCTCTCAACGAGATATTTGTTAGTGAATTGTCAGAAGCTGGCTGAAAGTTCCATTTTTTGGTAATAGTTTGGAACACAGGCACTGACAGTGCTTCTTTTTTAGCTTCTTAACCTCAGGTTCAAAAATGAGGTAGTGCCAATGATTCTAGTTTTGTTTTCATAATTCTTTTTAATGAATTTTATTTATTTATTTATTTATTTATTTATTTATTTATTGAGACAGAGTCTCACACTGTTACCTAGGTTGGAGTGCAGTGACACACTCACAGCCCCACATCTTGACATGCTGGACTCAAGCAATCCTTCCACCTCAGTCTTCCAAGTAGTTGGAACTATAGGCACGCACCACCACACCTGGCTCATTTTTAAATTTATTGTAGATACGAGGTCTTGCCAAGTTCTCAGGCTGGTTTTGAACTGTTCAGGCATCGTCTTGCTTCCACCTCCTCAAGTGCTGGGATTACAGATGTGAGCCACCACACCTGGCCACATTTTTAAATTAGAAGATGAAGTTACATTGTTCAACCTGATCTTGTACTCCTGGCCTCCAGCAGTCCTCCCACTTGACCTGCCAAAGTGCTGGGATTACTGGTGTAAACCACTGCACCAGGTCGTATCTTCATATTTTTAATTACTCAAATGATATGTGACTATATTTACATGCAGAAGATTCAAACAAACAGAAGTATATGTATCAAAAGACAGTATCACCTTTCACCCTTCGATCCAAACCCCAAATGTTAATAGTTTGGATTTTTATCTAGTCCCTTTCTATGACATGTGGTAGAATACATCTACATTTATATACAGTTCTATTATACATACATATATGTACTTATATATTCATAATTGCATATATTATTACAATTTTTGGTATATCTTGGATCACTTTACATAATTTACATAATGGAGCTTGATTTTCTCCATTTAAGAAAATGCCTTGAAGATCATTGATATCCATATTTATACATGTACCTCATTGATTTTAGCGTTCGTTAGTATATTATAGCATGGAGATGCTGTAATTTAACTCTGCTTTTAATAGCCATTAAGATTATTGATAGATTTTGACTATTATAAACAAAGGAATAATAAACATTCTTTTTTTTGTGTGTGTGTGTTTTGGAGTCTCACTCTGTCGCCCAGACTGGTGTGCAGTGGCCGCTCCCGGCCACCGCAGCCTCGACCTGCTGGGCTCCGGCGATCCTTCCACCTCAGCCTTCCAAGTAATCGGAATTACAGGCAAGCGCTACCACGCCCAGCTGATTTTTTTTATTTATTGTAGAGATGAGGTCTCGCTGCCCAGGCGGATCTCGAACCCGCGGGCTCGTGCAATCCACTCACCTCAGCCTCCTAAAGGTGCGGGATTACAGGCTGAGCCACCGAGCCCGGCAATAAACATTCTTATTGTTCATTGTTTTTTATCTATGTAGACCTTTGCCTCAGTGCTTTTTTTAAAATAGAAGGATTAACAGATTTCCATGGTCCTGTGGTATTTGAAATAGTTCACATATAGTGTGCATAGGAGCAAAACATGTTCCTCTCCATCTTTTCCACATCATCTGTTGATATTCACCTCAGAATGCACTGGATGTGTTGTTATACGGATCATTATGCTTTGAAGATGTGGCTGTGTACTTTACCAGGGAAGAGTGGCAGCTCTTGGACCCAACTCAGAAGGTCCTTTACAAGGAGGTAATGTTGGAGAACTACGGCAACCTTGTATCAGAAGGTAAGGACAGCATCCCAGTCAGTTACCTTTTTTTCATTTGGTGAATTCCATATGGTCTCTTGAATATTTAAAGATTTGGACTAAAGGCATTGCATGTCATAGACTTTTCTGGGTTTTTTTTTTTGTGGTAAAACATGTGTAACATAAAATTTGCCATCTTAACCATTTTTTTTTTTTGAGTTGGAGTCTAACTCTGTCACCCAGACTGGAGTGCAGTGGCTGCTCTCAGCCACTGCAGCCTCCACCTGCTGGGCTCTGGCAATCCTTCCGCCTCAGCCTTCCAAGTAGCTGGAACTACAAGCGTGTGCTACCACGCCTGGCTAATTTTTTGATTTATTGTAGAGATTAGGTCTCACCAAGTTGCCCAGGCAGGTCCCTATCCCGCGGGCTCAGGCAATCCACTCACCTCAGCCTCCCAAAATGCGGAATAACAGACTGAACTACCGAGCCTGGCTCATCTTAAACATTTTTAAGTATGCAGTTCAGTGGGATTAAGTGAAAATTACATGCATTCAGTGTTGTGTAACCACCATCTCCATTGGTCTTTATAACTTTTTTCATCTTATAAAACTGAAACTCTGTTTCTATAAAACAGTAACTACCCATTCTTCTGCCACTATCCCCCAGTTCCTGGTGGCCATTGTTGTAATTACTGTCTTTATGATTTTGAACCCTCTAAGTATCTGATGTAAGTGGAATAATACAGGATTTATCTTTTTGTGACTGACTTATTTCACTTAGCACAATGTCCTCAAGGTTCACCAATGTCATAACATGTGCCGGAATTTCCTTCCTTTTTAAGACTGAATAATATTCTTTTGTGATATATGTGCCACATTCTGCTGTTTCATTTATCTGTGTTTTTTGTTTGTTTGTTGTTGTTTTTTTGGATTAGAGTGTTACTCTGTTTCCTAGGCTGTTGCAATGACAAATCTATGGCCACTGCAGCCTTCACCTGCTGGGCTCAGTCGATCCTTCTGCCTCAGCCTTCCAAGTACCTGGAATTACAAGCATGTGCTTCCTTGCCTGGCTTATTTTGTGATTTATTGTTGAGATGTGGTCTCACCAAATTGCCGAGGCTGGTCTCAAACCCATGGTCTCGGGCAATTCTCTCACCTTGGCTTCCTAAAGTGCTGGGATTTTAGACTTGAGCCAACATGCCCAACCTCATTTATCTGTTAATGGACACTTGGGTTGCTTCCATGGTTTGGCTCTTGTGAATAATGCTGCTATGAACGTGGTTGTGCATATATCTCTTTGAGACCCTGCTTTGTATGCTTTTAGGTATATTCCCAGAAGTGGAATTTCTAGATCTTATGGTAATTCCATTAATTTTATTTATTTATTTTTTTTGAGTTGGAGTCTCACTCCATCTCCCAGACTGGAGTGCATTGGCCGCTTTCAGCCACCGCAGCCTCGGCCTGCTGGGTCCAGTGAGCCTTCCACCTCAGCTTTCCAAGTAGCTGGAATTACAGGTATGCGCTACCACACATGGCTGATTTTTTAATTTATTTTAGAGATGAGGTCTCACTGCCCAGGCGGTGAGGCAATCCACTCACCTCAGCCTCCCAAAGCACGGGATTACAGACTGAGCCACTGAGCTCAGTTAATTCTATTAATTTTTTGAGGAACTGTTTCTAAAGCAGTTGCACCATTTGACATGCCTACCAAGTGTAGCAGTTTCTCTACATCCTTTTCAATACTGTTTTCTCTTTGTTTTCTTTGGTGGTAGCCATCTTAATGGGTTTGAGGTGTGTCATAAATTTTAATTGTCCTTTATGGCCCAAAGGATATGTTCCATATCCTGAGTAAAAGGTGTTTTCTTTGTCAAAATATAATTGATATGGTCCCTGAAATGTAACTCTCCCATCTTCATAGATTTCCCCAAGCATATATACTTGGTGCCAAGTGTTCAAGGATCTACTCTTTACAGGGTATCAAGGTACCAAACCAAGTTCACTCTTCCATTTGGAGCAAGGAGAACCTTTGTGGATAGTAGGAGTAGCCCATAGTCAAAAGTTTCCAGGTAATTGAGTGAAAAACTAAGAAAATGGTGAGGAAATGAAGGGATGATGCTTCTGAAATCTTGTTTAGAGAAACTTATTTATACTAGTTGATGACCCACAAGCCTAATCAACAATTTTGTATGTCTTTGTTTATTCCTAATTGGACTTTTCTTTGCCTGCTATCAAAGCTGATGTCTTCCTTTATTCTATTTTCTGAATCTGGTTGCATGCAGCCAATCTTGTCAAGGACCCCACGTTCTCACCTGACTCCATTCTTCCCAGCCTGCTCTGCCTTGTCTCATCTCTTGTTTTCTACCTTACTTTCCTGAAATTCCTTTTACCTAGATTACTTTGCTCTAAGCACTGCTCCCTCCTTAGACATAGCCTTGTCACTTTGAAAGGATTGATTTTCTTCCCTACTAATCACCTCACTTTAGTTCATGTGAAAGCCCCTCACCCCATCTCTAAGTGCATCTCTTTCTCCTTATTCACATGCTGTTTCCCTGCCTGCCTTCCTTCTGATTTTTTATCTCCTGCTGATTGTCCTATTAAAAGTTTTATTCACTCTCAAGGCCTGATGTCTCTGTCATGTACTACAGTCTCCCAGATTGACATCCCTACTACCACTAATGTCTAATATGCAACTTCATCCCCTGTATATTGATGGCCACTAGAATAGAATTTCTCTATCCTCTATGTGAAGCCAGAATCCTTTCTTCCAGATATGTGTATCATCATGGAGTATATTTATATATACTAAAGATTTATGTTCTTCTTCTGATAGGTAGCCAGAACTCTACATCTTCCTTTCTGTAGTCTTATCTACCCTCTAATTCTATATTTTGCCTGCACCCAGGACAATTATCCTGTGAATCTTTCTTCTTTTAGCTGCAGTATTAGAAACTGGGGTCACTTTCCTCCTGGCAAATCCTTCCACACCTTGTGGATTTTATTTATGTTCTGTTATGTTGCTCTGCCATTTGGTGGCCAGTCACCTTTAAGTCACCTTGAGTCTTCCCTGTTAGCTGTTCTATTTCTGAATATCTCTGCTACTCCTGTTAATTTTTATGGTTTTGAAAAGGTTTTTTGAAAATTGCACCTATTTTTGAAAGTGGCTTGCAGCAGTGCACCCTTTGCTACATACATTGAGTGGTTTCTGATTTTCTGTTAATTCCTTTTGATGTTATACCTACATTCCTCTCTGAGTAGGGAGCATTAAAGCCATGGAAATTGAGGAGAAGATGTGAGGGGTGAATTTTGGCTGAAAAAGCAAGAGGTCCCCATGTATTTAGAGATCAGGAAGAACCAAATCAAGTGGAATAAGTGTCAGGACCATGGTTGGAGAGTTGGAAGATGTCCCAGAAAGGAGTGACAAAATTATTCTCAGGAGGTGAAAGTGATATAATTGTTGAATGCTATAAATAATATCAAATCACATGAAGACTGACATCAGTGTCTTTGATCATGTTGCATTTTTACATCTAGATACCTCCCTTTTCCTCTTTGAGCTCTCTTTTGTACCTCCATGATGTACTTTTTGACTACTACAGGGCACTCTGGGAATTCCACCTTCCTGACTTCTGTCTGCTTTGTGTCTATGCTGCGCTGACTCACCAATGGTCATATATTATATGTGGATTATTTTACTGGTGATGTGATGCTACTCTTTCCATAAGAAAAAGAATCTGTCTCTTATATTTCTTTATTTAGTGTAGTCTACATAGTAATTCACTGACAACAGCTTTAAGCACATTTGCCTTGAATGCAGACTTTTCATTTCTTTCATTTCTGTTTCACAATTTTATTTTTAAATCACAGATGTGTGTAGACTAAGGGTAGCTTCTCCATACTACAGGTTGTTCCTCTTGAGGTGCTACTTCAGATCGGCTAGATAGGGGTATGGACCTGAACATATGAAGTTAGAAATGCTTGCCATATGGTTCTGCTTTAATCCAAAGAGTTGAAAAACGAGCATTCTAAAAGGCATTGGAGAGATTTTAATGTAATGAAGGACATAGGTGCATAAAAGTTAAAATTTTTGATAGTTTGGCCATGAGGCATTTTTATATAATGCAAGACTGTGCAAAGTGAAGTGTCAAATAAATGGGTTGTTTTACAAATGCTTCAGAGAGTAAAAGCACTGTTTTTTAAGCATGATCAGATAATTTCTGCAAGAAGAATAGCTGGGTTTGGAATACAAATCATGGAAGGCCTTGTTGTGGGTCATTATTAATAGAAAAAGACTTTGGGGGTGGAAATAGGGAAAGTGATGTTGGAGATAGCTAATAGATTGGGCTTGGGAGACTATGAACAAGTTGATTACAGATGTTTCGTCTGGATTTTTAAGTTAATAATTGGTTTAGAAAGTGCGAATTTGGTATGGATTTGTCTTTTGCTACTTCTAGAGAATCTTGCTTAATAGCTGAATGATAGCATTGTAACAAAAGGAAGGTATAGCTTGGGGTTCTAGGATAAATGGAAAAGAAAGCAGGTGAATGTTTTCTTCCTGCATGGGGAGTGATTCCTTAAAACCTCTTAACTGATGGGTTGCAGATATATGGTAGGAACAGAGGTAAAGAAAGAATGTGGTAATAGTTGAAAGAAGACAACTTGGGGATGACTACATCAAGAATGGTGAATACAGGATTTAAAATTCTTGAGAGTTTGATTTTGAGGCATTTTTGTACAATGGAAAGCTGTACAAAGCGAATTGTCAAATAGACGAGGACTGTTTTACATATGATTCAGAGAGAATAAAGTGCTGATGATGGTCTGTATCTGTATGGCCAGTGTTTTGGACACTTGACCATATGTATCTACTTAAATTTAATTAAAAGTAAGTATAATTAAAAATTCAGTTCTGTGGTAACCCTAATTACATTCCAGTACTCAATAATACTGGCAACCTGATGGCTACCATGTTGGAAAACATAGATATAGAACATTTCCTTCATTTCAGAAGTTTCTGTTGATCACTGTTGGACACAGTTGCAGTGTTATTAAACTAACTGGAGAAGGTGATAGTTCTATTAATCAGTATACTTGTAACTCTTTCCTGGGAAAAGAACAAGTGATCCAGGGGCCTGTTTTTAAATTCCACATGGATATCTAAGTATCTGAATATATTGAACTTTGCGGAGTTGTATCACATCTGTAAAAGAGAAATGAGCTCTTTTGTTCTACTCTAACAGAACATTTCTTTATTTATTTTTAATTATAAAGATGTGGGGTAAAATTCAGGGTTAGATATACAATTGTGGGTTATGCAAGTACCCTTTTGATGAGGTATGCCCCTCACTCCCCTGGCAGTTTCCCTCACTGCCAATCCCACCCACCCTCCCCTGACAGCTTCCCCCTACTGCCAACCCCTTTCTTATAGTATTATAATTGTTCAATTCTGCTTATGAGTGGAAATATATGGTACTCTGTTCATTGTTTCTGCAATAGATCACTGTGTATGATCAACTTCAAATTCATCCAAGTTGCTGCAAATTCCATATATTTGTCCTTCAATATGGCTGCATAATATTCCATGGTGTATATGTACATATTTTGTTAATCCAGTTCAGCTTCGATGGGCAGAATGGTTGGTTCCAAGTTTTTGCTATTTTGAATAGAGTTGCAACAAACATACGTATGCAGGTATCTTTCTGTTGAATGATTTGAGGGCCTCCGGGTGTATTACCAATAGGGGACTTGCTGGGTCACATGGAAGGTCAATTTCTAGTTCTTTCAAAAATCTCCACATTGTTTTCCAAAGAGGTTGTACTAGTTTGCATTCCAACCAGCAGTGTAGAAGCATTCCTTTTACTCCACATCCTTGCCAACATCTGTTGTTTGTTTTATTAATGAAGACCACTGTTACTGGGGTTAGGTGGTACCTCACTTTGGTTTTGATTTGCATTTCTCTGATGATGTGTGAGACTGAGCAGTTTTTCATGTGCCTGTTGGCTGCCCATATATCTTCTTTGGAGAAGTGACTGTTCATGTCTTTTGCCCACTTTTTAATGGGACTCTTTGTTTTTTTACTTTTGGCACATTAGAGTTCCTTATAGATCATAGTTGTTAGACTTTTGTCAGATATACAGTTGGCAAATATGTTTTTCCCATTCTGTGGGCTGTCTACCTGCTCACTTGATGGTTTCTTTTGCATTGCAGAAACTTGTTACTTTGATGATGTCCCACTTGTCTATCTTATTTCTAAAGGTATTGACATTTAGGGTTCAGAATAGGAATTGGTTGCCAGTTCCAATTTCTATAAGGGGTATCTCCTGCATTTTCTAAGATTCTTAGTTTGAGGTTTTATGTTTAGGTCTTTGATCCATTTAGAGTTAATTTTTGTGTATGGTTATAAGTAGGGGTCCTGTTTCAGTCTTCTGCATGTGGTCAACCAGTTTTCCCACCACCAATTGCTGAATAGGTTCTCCTCTCCCCAGTGGTTGTTGTTGAAGACTTTGTCAAAGATAAGTTGGTTGAGAAATTGGGGCTTTGCTTCCGGAATCTCCTGTTCTATTAGACTATGGGCCTGTTCTTGTCAGTACCAGGCTAACAGAACATTACTGACACCAAATGTGACACAGGGTGGGGTTCCTACACCAGCCACTTCTCCAGCTCCCCTGACACCAACTACATGTGTTTCAATTTAATTGTGATATTAACTAGCTGGATCCTAGGTAACACAGACTCCAGCTCTCCTGACACCAACTACATGTGCTTCAATTTAATTGTGATATTAACTACCTGGATCCTGGGTAACACAGACCCCACAGGTTAAGGGCTTAGTCCCACAAGACTGTCCCCACTTCAGATGCCAGTCATAAGTCATGACCCCCAGGTTACCCACACTTCTGACTTGCCTATAAATAAGGAGTTTCCCTGATTCCCTCCTTAGAGTTGATATTTTCTGCTGACAGCATACAGAATTCATTTAAACACATTTACTGGTTTATTACAAGAAATTTGATAAAATTATATGGAGGAACAGCTAGATGAAGATGTACATAGGGTGAGATCTAGAAGGGTCCCAAGCACTGGAGCTCTGTTCCCAGGAAATTGGAATGTGCTTCCTCTCACCATGTGAATGTGTTGATCAACATGGAAGCTCTCTGAACTCTTGTCTTTTAGGGATTTGCAGCCTCATTACATAGACACAATCAGCTATTAACTCAGACTAGTCCTTCTCTCCTTCCTGGAGAATGATGACCAGACACCATCCTGAAGCAATCCAGAAATCCATGAAGAGTCACCTTATTAGAACAAAACTTACTCCTATCACCCAGAAAATTTCAAAGGATTTAGGAGCTGTGACAGGGACCAGAGACCAAATATTAGAGCAAAATGTTTCTAGCATCCCTATTACTTAGAAATTGCAAGGGATTTTTTATCACAATATTTCAAGTCCTACATAGAAAATTGGACTATTGACTGCAGTATTACACTAAATTGACATTTTAGGAAAGTTTAGTTTTGGTGTGCAGTTGGAATGAGAGAAGAAAGACTTAGTAACAAGGTGATTATTAAATATTTTACCACAGCAATCATGGAAAGAGATAATTTGTGTTCTGTATTCTCATTTTCCATTTCCAAACCTGTGTTACTAAAACATGTGTTATTTATTTACATGATTAGCATAGGAAAATCTTCTGGGTGGTTATTTTATATTATCTTTGCATATCTGTGTGTCCAAACTCTTAAACTTGGAGTGCATGAAGCTCTTGTTCTGGTCCCATCTCATTCACCCTCTACTTAGATGATCTCATCTAACCACATGCTGTTCCAAATGTTTCAATAATGTTTATATATTCATAACTAAATTATCTTAAGCCTAGAACATTCTCCACTCTCACAGATTTAACTGTGAACTTCCATATCTCTCTTGAATATGGATTATTCATCCTAAATCTGATAGACCTTAAGTGGCACAGTCCATTCCCCCAAATGCCAAGCCTGTGCTCCTACTCTTCCTTATTTTATTAAATGGCCCCAATATTATTATGCTACATACTAAGGGTCTAATTAATTCTTTCCTCTTCCATCTCCATTATTCACTCTAAAAGGGAATGTTCTCTTTTTCTCCATCATACATGTCTTTTTCTCCCCCCATACTATGTGCTTTTTTACTTCTCTCCATCTGCATTGCAATTTTGCATGCTTAAGCCCCCTGAACTCTATCATAGCCTCCCGTCTTGTCTCTTTTATAATTTCATCTCCAATTCATTCTCCATAGAAGAGTAATGTTTTAGAGCTGTTAATTCAGAACATGGTGTTTCTTGCCAAAGAATGTTTGGTGGCTTACTGCCATTTTTCTTAGTATAAAATCCTATCTCTAACAAAGTCTTCCACAATATTTCTGTATTCTCAATTCTCTCAGCCTTGCCAAACTTACATATTTCTACTATACTCAAGCTTGAAATATCACAGGAACACAGGTGTCTCTAATGTTTCTTAATCATGCCTGGTTTTTCACCTCAGTGTTTTGACCTGGCTCTTCCCTTTTGCTTGGAAGGTTCTTTAATATTCTTTGCATAACATTGCTCATTCTTATCTTATGATGTCTGTTTGCCTTGTTTTTCTTCTGGATTTCTAAGGTTGACCTACCACTACATTATCATCTCCTTTTTACTGTTTTTCACTTTCTGAAATTTTCTTAATTCTTTGCTTAGCTATTAATTCTATTTACTAGTATGACACTTTGTGGAGATAGAGAATATATTATTAGTTACCTTAGCATCTCAAATATCACCCCATGAAAAGTTTTTTGGATAAATGGATCCATGTCCTCCATCTGGTTTTGATCTGTTCAGTCTCAGTGTCTTTCTATTTCCAGTTTCATCTTTATTTTGCAAGGTCCTATTTGGAAAGCAGCTCAAAGAATATTTGTTTATGATGGACTATTTATTATTTGCCAACACAGCTTTTTTTCCCCTTTTGCTGTTTTAGTGTACTAATTTTTTTCACAGAGCATGGGACAAATCCTGTTAGACTGAGATCTCATAAAAACCAGCCAAAAACAACATTTTTGTACTTCCTGTCCCATCTGGGGAAAAAATGGATATCTTAATTACTCTTTTTTTCTAGAAGAAATATGGGAGGTTGACCGTATGCCGTGTCACCAAGAAAACCAAAATAAGCTTATAAGTTTAGTAAGTAATCAGCAAATTTGCCCTTGCAAATCATTTTAACTTATGCAAAAGTATTGCTTCTTTAACACAAAGGTACAATATGTTTGGCCCACATTATAAAATTTGAAATTTCTTTTAGGTTTCGTTATCCTGAATAGACATTTTGCAGAAAAGGATGATGACTTTGGTGGATATGGGAAGTCATGTCTCCATATTAAGCATGACATAACTCTTACTGGCCTTAAATGCCACAGATGTGTTAACCCCAGTAACACTACATCACAGCTCAATGACTATCACAAAACATATACAGGAGAGAAACCATATGAACGCAGTGAGGGTGGCAAAGCCTTCTCTAAGGAAGCACAGCTCATTAGACATCAAAGAAGCAAAAGAGGAGAGAAACCCTGTAGATGCCATGAATGTGGAAAAATATTCCTGAGGAAGATTCAGCCCATTGAACATCAGAGAACGCATAGAGGAGAGAAACCCCATGACAGTAATGAGTGTGAGAAAGCCTTCTCCAGAATGTCCCTGCTCATGGTATATCAGCGAACTCATACAGGAGAAAAATTGTACCAATGCAATGAATGTGGGAAAGGCTTCAATTGGAAGTCTGCGCTCTCTAGACACCAGCGATCTCACACTGGAGAGAAACCCTATGGATGCAGTGTATGTGGGAAAACCTTTTCCCAAAAGGCATATATCACTGTACACCAGAGAATTCATACAGGAGAGAAGCCATATGAATGCACTGAATGTGGAAAACGCTTTCTCCAAAAGGCATCTCTCACTGTACACCACAGACTTCATACAGGAGAGAAGCCATATGACTGCAGTGTGTGTGGAAAAGCTTTCTCCCACAAGATATGTCTAACTCTACACCAGAGGATTCATACCAGAGAGAAGCCATATGAATGCAGTGTGTGTGGGAAAGCCTTCTCCCACAAGACTTGTCTAACTCTACACAAGAGGCTTCATACAAGAGACAAGCCATATGAATGCATTGAGTGTGGAAAAGGATTTCCCATAAAAGTGTATCTTATTCGTCACCAGAGACATCATAGAGGAGAGAAACCATATGAATGCCCTGAATGTGGAAAAGACTTTTCCCAAAAGACATATCTCACTGTACACCAGAGACTTCATGCAGCAGAAAAGTCACATGAATGCAGTGAGTGTGGGAAAGCTTTCTCCAAGCAAACAGATCTCATTAACCATCAAAGAACTGAAAGAGGAGAGAAACCCCATGGATGCAATGAATGTGGAAAAAGCTTCAAGTGGAAGATGGAGCTCATTAAACATCAATGAACTCATACAGAATGAAGCCTTATGAATGCACTGAATGTGGAAAAGCCTATTCCCAAAGGTATCTCTCACTGTACACCAGAGACTTCATACAGGAGAGAAGCCTTATGAATGCACGGAATGTGGAAAAGCCTTTTCCCAAAAGCCATATCTCACTGAACACCAGAGAATTCATACAGGAGAGAAACCTTATAAATGCACTGAATGTGGAAAAGCCTTTTCCCAAAGGACACATCTCACTTTACGTAAGAGATGTCATACAGGAGAGAAACCTTTTGAATGTAATGAGTGCAGCAAAACCTTTTACAGCAAGAAACAGCTCATTCATCATCTGCAAACTCATACTGGAGAGAGACCATATTGGTGCAGTGAATGTGACAAAAACTTCCGTTCGAAGTCCAACCTCAATGGCCACCAGCGATCTCACACTGGAGAGAAACTCTATGAATGCAGTGTGTGTGGGAAAGCCTTTTCCCAAAAGTCATCTCTCACTGCCCACCAGACACTTCATACAGGAGAGAAACCATATGAATGCAGTGAATGTGGGAAAGCCTTTGCCAGCAAAGTCCAGCTTGTTAGACATCAAAGAACTGAAAGAGGAGAGAAACCCCATGGATGTGATGAATGTGGGAAAACATTCATGGGGAAGATTCAGCTCACTGAACATCAGAGAATTCACACGGGAGAGAAACCCCATGAATGTAATGAGTGCAACAGAACCTTTAGATGCAAGTCATAACTCACTCAGCATCTGCGAACTCATACTGGAGAGAGAACGTATTCATGCAGTGAATGTGGGGAAGGCTTCAGTGTACGTCTCGGCTCACTAGACACCGGCGATCTCACACTGGAGAGGAACGCTATTGATTCAGTGTGTGTGGGGAAGCCTTTTCCCAAAAGACATATCTCAATGTACACCAGAGACTTCATACAGGAGAGAACCTTATGAATTCACTGAATGTGGCAGAACATTCCAATTAAAGTCACAGCTTACCAGACATCAGAGAATTCATACTAGAAGGAAACCTTATGAAAATAGTGAGTGCAACTAAGCTTTTAGGAGCAAATGAGTGCTCATTCAGCATCTGGATCTCATACCTGAGAGAGACCTTATTCATACATTGAATGTGGCAAATCTTTTCCCACAAGTCAGTCCTTACTAACCATAAGAAAATTCACACAGGAGACACAGCTATAAATCCACTGAAAATGGAGAAAACTCTCTATACATGAATGAACTCATACAAGGAGAAAATCCTATGAACACAGTTCCTGTGAATATGACTTCAGGTACCCAGCCCTTATTAAACATCTGAACTTCTAGGGGATAGAAATGTAGTTAATCCTGGGAAGCCTTTTACAAGAAGTCTAGCCTTTGTAGCTAATCAGGAATTTGAACAGGGAATAAGCCTTGTAGGTGAAGTGAATGTGACCCCTTCAGTAATAAATTATGTCTCATATATTACAGGTGTTGTGCAGCAAAAAAATTCTGTGATAGCAGAAAGGTGGCAAAATCTTTAACTAGAATCCTTCAACCATTATATATCAAAGACCTCACTTGGGGAAGAAACACTATAAATGCAGAAGTTGGACAGGGTACCTTTGCATTAAGTTAGATTTATTAAACATCAGTGCAATCATATTGGGTTGAAATGCATCTATTATGGAGAAATCTCCTGAAGGTGATATCCCAATTGGTCTCAATTCTTAGAGGAATGTTTAGGAAACGGTGTATGTTGTTTTCATTGCTAACTTGTACTTTATCATATGTCAGAGAAACATAGAAAGGCGCCTATAGTGGCAATAGATACAGAAAATATTTTTAGTGACATAGGAGAATTTATTATACAAAAATGAATTGCTTAAAAGTAAGAAAAAAAGGAAATTCAACAAAGTAACTCATGTATTGTGCTTTTATACCTTGGGAGTCTTGGAAAACCTCCTTTAGTTAACTATTTTTTTTTTCTTTAAGATGGAATCTACTCTGCTGCTCAGGCTGAGGTGCTGTGTGACACTCACAGCTACCCCAGTGTCTACCTGCTGGGCTCCGGGCATATGTCCGCATCAACCTTCCAAGTAGCCAGAGCTACAGGCATGTGCAGCCACACCTAATGAATTTTTATTTATTATACAGATGAACTCTCACCAAATTAACTGGGATCTTTTGAACACACGGGCTCAGGCAATCCTCTTACCTCAGCCTCCCAAAGTTCTGGGATTACAGACTGAGCCACTGAGCCTGGCCAATAAATCAACTCTTAAGCTCCAGTTTTTGTGTTACATAATGAAAGCCTATGAATACAATGAATGTGGAAGTAAAATTATGTTAGTTTCCTATAGCTGCTATATGTAACTACCACAAATTTACTATCTTTTAACACAACCCTGGCTTGAGAAAGCATTAGAACGGAATAGTCAAAAATCCTTGGTGCTAATAGAAGGTTGAGAATAATTTTTGTTTCTACCAGCTTAACTGGAAGTGCCTCCTGACATTTAGCAGTTGATTTTTAAAAGAATATTGCTTCAGTGAGTGCCTCATATTAACTAAAGACTAAAGGGTGCTGTGAATCTTCTTCACAAAGCATCCACTTAGGCCAGTAAAGGACAAAATTTTCCAAGTAATTCAGAAATTTCCCAGAGCAGATGCCAATAATTAAAGGAATAGAAAGCAGTTCATTAATCAATTTCTCCTTTTGATCTGTTCAGTCTCAGTGTCTTTCTATTTCTACTTCCATTCTCATTTTGCAAGTTTCTATTTGGATAGCAGCTCAAATAATATGTATTTTTTATGGTCTTTGTGTAAGCATTGCTAACATAGCTTTTTTTCCCTTTTGCTGTTTTTAGTGTACTGTCTTTTTTAATACAGCATAGGGTACGTTCCACTTAGATTGAGATCTTATAATAGTCAGCCAAAACCATAACATTTTTGTACCTCCTGCACCCTCTGCAAGAAAAAATCATGACTATTTTAAATGTAATTCTTTCTAGAAGAAATATGGGAAGTTGACCATATGCTGTGGCAGTTAGAAAACAAAAATGAGCTTAAAAGTTTAGAATGATATCAGCAAATTTGCCCTTAGAAATGATTTTGATTATGCAAAAGTATTGTTTCTTTAACACAAAGGTTCGATGAGTTTGGCTCACATTGTAAAAGTTTGAAATCTCTTTTAGGTTTTATAACCTGGAATAGAAGATATAAAGAAAAAGATTCTGATTACTTTGGTGCATTTGGGAAGTCATGTCTTCTTATCAAGCATTACAAAACTCTCACTAAATTAAATACCTCAACATATCGACCCATGTAACAGTAAATCACAGCTCAATGGCTATCACAAAGTGTATACAGGAGAGAAGTCATATGAATGCACTGAGTGTGGGAAAGCCTTTTCCAGGAAAGCACAGCTCGTAAGACATCAAAGAATGGAAAGAGGAGAGAAACCTCATGGATGCAGTGAATGTGGAAGAACCTTCATGAGGAAGATTCAGTTCACAGAACATAAGAGAACTCACACAGGAGAGAAGCCTTATGAAGGTACTGAATGTGGAAAAGCCTTTTCCCAAAAGGCATATCTCACTGTACACTAGAGACTTCATACAGGAGAGAAGCCTTATGAATGCAGTAAATGTGGAAGAACCTTCTATTTCAAGTCAGGGCTTACCAGATGTCAGAGAATTCAGACAAGAGAGAAACCTTATGAATGGAATGAGTCCAGCAAAACCTTTAGAAGAATGTCAGTGCACACTCAGCATTTACAAACTCATACAAGAAAGAGACCTTGTTCGTGCAGTGAATGTGGTGGAACCTTTGCCCACATGTCAGTCCTTATTGAACATAAGAAAATTCACACAGGAGAGAAAGCTACACATTCACTGAAGGTGGCAAAACCTTCTTTGGGAAGTCATGCCTCTTTACACATAAATGAACTCATACAGGGAGAAAACCTGATATACACAGAACCTGTGAAAAGGCCTTCTGGAACCCAACCCTTATCAAGCAAGCCCTTATCAAGTGAGCTCTTAGGGGATAATGTTTCATTAATTATGGAACAGCCTTTTCCAAGAAGTCAACCTTATCAGGAATTTGAACAGGAGATAAGACTTCCAAATGAAGAGAAGGTGACCCCTTCTGTAATAAATTATGTCTTATATGTTACACATGTGTAGGAAAAATTCCTCTGACACCAGAAATGTGGAAAAGTCTAGCTAGAATCCTTCAACCATTATGTATCCTAGAGCTCACTTGGGGAAGAAGCACTATGAATGCAGAAGGTGAAGAGGACACCTTTATGAGAAGTTAGATTTATTAAACTCAGTGCAATCGTATGGGATAGAAATGTAGCTTTTACAGGAAAGATTTGCCTGAAGGTTATAATCTCAACTGGTTTCAAATCTTACAGGAATTGTTAGGAAATGATGTGTGGTGTTTTTAGTGCTAAATTGTACCTCATCATGTGTCAGAAACATAGAAAAGCACCTGTAGAGACAATAGATGCAGGAAATATTTTTAGTAAAATATGAGACAAGTTATACAAAAGTGAATTGCTTAACAGCAAGAAATAAAGTAAATTCACCAAACTCATGTATTGCACTTTTATACTTTGGGTGTTTTAGACTCCTTTAATCAATTAACTCCAATTAACACCAGCATTTGTGTACATAATGAAAGTGTATGATGACAATGCATGTGGAAGTACAACTATATTTGTTTTGTAAGGCTGCTGTACCTAGTTACCACAAATTTGCTATCTTAAAACAACAAAGCATTATCAGTTCTGGAGCTCTACAGTTCAATATCGGGTCACTGATTTCAAATTGTTGGCAGAACTGTTATTTCTTTTTGGAGGCTGTAGGGGAGAGTCCCTTTCCTTGTCCTTCCAGCTTCTAGAAGCTGTCCAAATTTTGTGGACAGTCGGCTTATGGCCAATCGGCTCCTACCTCACTCTAACACTCATTCTTCTGCCTCCCTCTTCATGTTTAAGGGTTCTTGTGGTTATGCTGAAAGTATTCAGGTAAACCAGGGTAATCTCACTGTCTTAAAATAATCTGATTAGCAGGCTTAATTTCATCTGCTACCTTAACTCCCCTTTTCCAGTGTAACATATTTACAGATTCTGGGGGATTAGGATATGGACATCTTTAGGAGGCCATTCTGCCAAGCACAATACATTTAGATGTCAGAGAATTTACACTCCGATAAACACTCACCTATTAAGTAAATTTGAAAATCATGTTTCCAGATAAGTAATTATCTATACTGCTTATGATCCAAATTTAAAATATGTTATTCCATAATTAGGGACTCTTAGACTGGGATTCTTATATGTACACATAGCAGAATGCATTTAAAATATTTGTATCAAATTATAAGCAATGGAAAAGAACTCTTAAATATCTTAAAAGAACATGAGATTCATGTTGCTCAAAGTGTTTCCAAACAGGTTTATCTATTCCAAAATTTTATAGATTAACTTATTTTAAATATGGAATGTATTTGACAAGATATTTAGATATTGACTAATATCTAGCTAGTTCCAACCATCTCTAAGTGTCATATAAATATAACCACAAACATTAAATATGTCTTTAAAAATATGTAAAATGTAAAATAATTTTTTTTTTACATTGGGAAAGAGGGAACTTCTGTTTTGAAGTTAGGTGCTGGTGCCCCTGAAAGAAAGGAAATAAATGAGCATGAATCGTCCAATCATTATATGCTATTATTCTCCCAGCTTACTGCCTGGAGAAAACTTCTGGTCTGCAGTATAGAGAGGAAAAGCCCAAAGAGATCTCAGCTGTCTTTCTGAATTGTGACAGAAGTTAGTTTGAGAAATTTAACGTCTAAACTTATAGATCCGATTACTGGAGAAGAGATATACTGTGACAGAGAATTCTATAGAGTTTCCCCACAGACCTTTCATTAACTCGTAATTCAGCACATATGTGTGAGGAACCCCTTTATTCCCCAGACTAGAGAAGGAACCATTAGAAATGAACAGACAGAAAATTCTTAGTGCTCATAAAAGATTGGGAATTATTTGTGTTTCTACTAGCTACATCGGAAGTGCCTCCTACCATTTGGAGAATTGGCAGTCGATTTTTAAAAGAGTGGTGCCTCAGTGATTGATTCATGTTAACTGGAGACTAAGTGCTGTTTTGAAGTCTCCTCACAAAGTATCCTTGCAGTCCAGTAAAGGATGAAAATTTCTAAGTAATTTAGTAAATTCGCAGAGCAGAACCCAATAATTAAAGGAATGGAAAGCAAGTCATTAACAATGTGAAATTTACTATTTCTGGCATCTAATCAAAATTTAGGTATGCAAAAGAAGCAGGAAAATCGGGTCCATAACATAAAGAAAAATCAACATAAAGAAACCTATATGTGGCACACTGATAGAATTAAAAGGAAAGCATGTTAATGGCTGTTACAAATATTCCATATCAGTCAGTCATGGTGGCTCACGCCTGTGATGTCAGCACTTAGGGAGGCCAAGTCAAAAGGATTGTTTGAGCCCAAGAGTTAGAGACCAGCCTAGGCAATATACAGTGACCTTGTGTCTACAGAAATTTTTTTTTTTTTGAGTTGGAGTCTCACTCTGTCACCCAGACTGGAGTGCAGTGGCTGCTCCCGGCCACCGCAGCCTCTACCTGCTGGGCTCCGGCGATCCTTCCGCCTCAGCCTTCCGAGTAGCCGAAATTACAGGCATGCGCTACCACCAC
>NW_007109916.1:251012-311468 GCF_000164805.1 Carlito syrichta
GAACCCACGGGCTCATCGCAATCCACTCACCTCAGCCTCCCAAAGGCGTGGGTTTACAGGCTGAGCCACCGAGCCCAGCTAGAAAATTTTTTAAAAATAAAATGAACCGGGTATGGTAGCATGTTCATGTGGTCTCAGCTAGCATGGAGGCTGAGGTGGAAGAATTGCCTAAGCACAGGAGATTGAGGTTGTGGTGAGCCCTGATCATGACCTGCATTCCAGTCTGAATAACTGAGACTCCAACTCAAATAAATTGATTTTTTTAATAGTTCCGTATGTTCAAGGTGGATGTATCAAGTGGATTATGCAAGTTACAAATTACATTGGGGGTTTCTACCATCAGAACAAGAGGTATATGAGACTTGGTCTAAGCACTGGAGACCCAGAACAGTAAGTCTTTAAGGGAGAGTTCAGAATGCCACAGTTGCCAACAGTGGGGACTACGTTCCCTCAGGAGATGAAGGAAACTCAGCTGGATTTGGGAAGTGAAGTCTCCCCTGTGTTTAGTACCTGCTTGTGTTTTCAAGGGCCTGAGACTCCTATGCAGGACTATTAAGCTCCCAAGAATGTGCAGTTTGGCCAAAGGCAGCATCTGTGACAACAGTTCTCAGCTGCTGAGGTTTCTGGGACTACAGTTTGGAAGCCTCACAATTGTTTTTGAAGTTCGGTGCTGGTGCATCTTGACTGTTTAGACTCTGCAGGGTTTTCTAGCAGACACCCTTCATCTCATTTGACCATTTTTTTCTATATGAATCAATTCTGCCTGAGTGTTCACTTCAATTAAAGAGTCCCAGCTAGAATCCCAAACAGTGGCTTCTGGGGCTACCTTGGGCAACATGTGGGGGAACTGGCCTTAGGTTGGTCAATTCTGATCCCATCTGGCAGATCTGCTCTGGCCCAGGCAGACTCTTGTGGATCGGGCCTAGACAGTTTTTGGGTATGCTCTGCAGTGTGACTAATATGGAAATCATATTCCACAGAAGACATTGGTGTGTGGTGTATGTGTGCCCTGGTTCCTCCTGTTACAGTGGTCAGATGGAGTCCAGGTTGGGAGCTTGGGAGGAGATTTGGGTGTGGGTCCTAAATGTACCTGACTCTGCAAACTTTCTTTTTGTGAGCCCCAGAGGAAACTTTTTAGCTGTCTATGTATCCTATAAGGGTGTCCAGACCTCACCTGTCACCAACTGAATCACCATTAACGGAAACTTTTTGGCAGAGTTCGATGTCTCAGCCTGTAATCCCAGCACTTTGGAAAGTTGAGTCAAGTGAATTGCCTGATCCTGCAGGTTCGAGATCAGCCCAGGCAATTTGGCAAGACCTCATCTCTACAATAAATTGAAAATTAGCCTGATGTGGTAACACGTGCTTGTATATCTGGCTGCTTGGAAGGCTGAGGTGGAAGGATTGCTGGGTCCCAAGAGTTTGGCGCTGGGGTGACCATGAGTGTGCCACTGCATTTCAGCCCAGGTGATGGAATGAGACTTCAATTCACAAAACCAAAACACTCAGAAACTTCTAGAACAGTGTCTAATGCAGTATCTTAAGCAAACAACTTTTATTATTATTTTTCATTTTAAAGATATGCGGTACAAGTCAGGATGGGGTTCATAGGTTTTTTTAGGCATGGGTGAAGTTTGGGCCTTCCTTTGGACCTCACTTTGCCTGGATTGGGATCAATCACCCTTACTGATATTATGTGCCACCGCTGCCCACCACCCTGGCAGTTTCTTGCTACTGTTAATACATTTTTGGTAGTATTATGATAGGTGTTAAGGTCCATTATGTGTGAGAATATGTGTTTCTAGGTTCTTTGTATCTGTGATAGATCACCAAGTATGATAGGCTCCAAATCGACCCAAATTGCTGCAAAGTCTATAATTTTGTTCTCCTTTATGGCTACATATGTACAATAATTTTTTAAAAATCCAGTCCAGTTTCAATGAGCAGCTCGTTTGGTTCCATGTTTTTGCTGTTGTTAATATTGCTGCAATAAGCATGAGTGCAGGTATCTTTTTTGTAGAATCATTTGAATTCCTCCAGGTACATTCCAGAAAGTGAATCGCTGGGACAATTTCTAGTTCTTTTATAAATCACCACATTGTTATCCATAGAGATGAACTACTTTCCATTCCCACCAACAGTATAGATATGTTCTCTTTCCTCCCCATCCTCACCAGCATTATTTATTTATTTATTTATTTATTTATTTATTATGCATTCATTTATTAATGATTGCCATTGCTACGGGAGTTAAGTGGTATCTCAATTGTTTTGATTTGCATTTCTCTGATGATTAATGAGGCTGTGTCTTCTTATGAGAAGTGTCTCTTAACCAGAACTTTTGCCACAAGTGGGAAGAATTAGGCATAAAGAAATTTGATTTTCACACTTAAGAACCTAGAACACCTGGTGTACATATTTACAGATTCCCTCTAACTTGTTTTGATTTCCAGTCTAGAACTTAGGTCTCTAGCTTCTAGAACCTGCCAGACCTCAGAGTGGTCATTCAGTATCAGCTATCCCACTGGAAGTTGCCTTGCTCTAATTCTGTACAAGAGAGAAGATAGTTTAGGTTTTTATTGCCTTTCTCTGTATCTATGTTTGGGATGAAGGTAGAGGATCAGAAATTACTGGTTTGTATGTGTGCTGATTAGTCTGATCACTGAAGGCTCTTTTTCCCAATCCCAGCTTTATGCTTTTAAAAATGTGTCATTCATCAAGAGGGGGAAATTGAATAATTGTCACAATTCTAAAAGGCCCCTCTGTAAAATGTCTTTTTTACCCTTGATTAGAAATTGCTTGTCAGAACTTCAAAATCAGAAGACAGCAGCATAAATCATGTATTAGAATTGCTGACTTTTTCCTGAAAACAGAAGAAAATGATCAAGGTCCTGGTGAGATTTTGTTTCTCAATTTTATCTTTCTTTCTAGTGGATTTGCAGAGGCTTAATAACTATAAAACAGCAAAAATATATTTCACAATCATTTAAGTCAGAAATCTGGTTGGCATGGTTTCTTTCAGTACATAATGTTTCATAATACTGAAGCCAAGGTGTGAGTCAACTGTGCTCTTATTAGAAGACTCTGGGAAGAATCCTCTTCCAAGCTTATCCAGGTTATTGGCAGACTCTAATTTTGAGATCTCTGTTTCTTTACTGGTTGTCAGTTGGGTTGGGGGGTGTCAATCTTAAATGATTCTAGGAGCTGTCTCCACTTTCCTGCTACTTTTCATGTGGCCACCCTCCAACCTTAGTGTGAAGACTTTCTTTCATACTTACATCTCCCCAGTGTTCTTCTCTGTCTCATCTCTCTGAAAGACTCTTGGCCTTCCTATTCTGCTGAATGCGTTATGGGGTTATATTGGGCTTAACCATCAGCAGATCAGTAACCCTAACATAATCTCTAGTGTCCTTTCACAACAGTTTGTTAGTTAACATTTGATTGAAAAACTAAGGGATAAGAATCTTGAGTAGACACGTTCTGAATTCTGCCTAACCCCCAAATAACATGAGAAACACTAGAAGTTATGTGTTGTTCATAAGGAGAAATCAGACTAGCTTCTCTGAAGAGAAAATTATTTTTTGGCCCTTAAGAATATGGGGTGAGATAGGGATCAAGTTTCTTGTTATTTCATATGAATATCCAGTTGTTCCAGCAACATATTGGTTAAGATCTTTTACCCAGTGGACTCACTTATTATATTGATATAAAAATCATTTGAATGTATTAGTATAGATCTTATTCTAGACATTTTATTTCTTCTATTTACCTGTTTCTCTGTCAATACTATACTTGTCTTGGTCTCATAGCTTTAAAGTAAGACTAGAAATCAGATAATTAATTCTATCCTCCAACTTCTGTTTCAGTTTTGTTTTGACTTCTCTACATTCTTTGCGTATCCATATACATTAGAGAATCAGCTTGTTTATGTCTTTTAAAATGCCTTACTTTCTTTTGTGTGTGTGTGTGTGTGTGTTGGAGTCTCACTCTGTCACTCAGACTGGAGTGCAGTGGCATGTTCATAGCCACCGCAGCCTCAACCTGCAGGATTCATGTGATCCTTCTGGTTCAGCCTTCCAAGTAGCTGGAACTATAGGCATGCACCACCACAAACTGATAATGTTTTGATTTATTGTAGAGATAAGGTCTTGTCAAGTTACCCAGGCTGTTCTGGAACCTGTGGGCAATACTCTCCCCTCAGCCTCCCAAATTGCTAGAATTATAGGCATTAGACACCATGCTGGACCTAAAGTGTTTTTTTTTTCTTGTGAAGGAGCCTTCTTTATTCGTGATAGTGGTTAATTTAATATATTCAGTAGATCAGACTGTTAGACAACTTTTCATATAGTCCATTTCTTTGGGAATGTTTTGTGCTGCATTTTTTGGGATTTTTTTTTTAGATCTCCATTGCATTATACTAATTCTTCAGCTGTATCTATTAGACTATAAAATTGTCAATTGGCTCTCTAATCTTGGTTACTATGTATAATTGATTCTTGTTTTTCACAGTAGTTACATTCTGTAGTCACCACAAACACCAAATTAGCAACTACTGAACCATCGCTCCTAGGTGAGCTGCTGGGTTATTTTTAGGAGCCCCTGACTATAACATTTTTTGTTAGACATTCCATGAATAATCCTGGTTTTATGGTTATTTGTATTCAAAAGCACCTTATTCAATTATCATTGATTCATTTACACTCAAGGTCAACATCACTGTCACTCATGCCTGAACAAAACTTACCTAAGCCTTATTTCCCTAAAGTATATCATAGCCTTCTTGCACTTAGGGACACCAGACAGCACTCTATCACTTGTGCATGGAAGCATTTTAAGGACCAAAATCAATAACATAAAGCACAAAAGTGTGGAAAATGTGGGGCTAACTGCAAAAAGAACATTTGTCTATCATATGACAGCTTAATGAGAAGGTGGGGCATTGCCTGTTTATAATCTGTTAGGAATGTACACATTGGGTGACAAGTTTTTGCCATTTACTTGTCTACAAAAGATTACAAAAGCCCTGTGGTATTGTTTGGGGGACTATAAGTAAACATCAGCAATATGTTAATCTAAAATCAAGATATCTGTGAACAATGACAATTAACTTTACTTCATTCATAAAGTTTCTACTGGCTCATATACCTAGAGTCATTTTAATATTTTGTTCTTTATGCATATATTGTATGTATTTCTCACTGCATTAACTATTTCTATTAATAATCTGTGCTGATACTTCCTGTGAGGATTGTCATATAATATCTGAATCTGTGGTTTGCTTTATTGTGTTAACACATGATCAGGATGAAAACTCTGTAAGGACAGATGTGGCCTACATTTCTATATTACCACTTAGCTCTCTGTCTCTTAAACAGATGTTTAAAAAAGTCTTTTAATGATTTCAATTGCAGATATTTTACCTCTAAGGATTTTTATTAGAGGAGTGGAGCAGAAAGAATTATTAAGAAATGACAGTCATCACTTCTCAAATTTGATTCATAAATCCAAGAATCACCAAATTCCAACTATAATAAATGTAAAGAAATACACATCTAGATATGTTATATTCAAATCATTGAAAACAAAGAGATTCTTTAATGAAGCAAAACAAAAACTATAAATATATATGTATATTTGTGTGTATGTGTGTATAAATAAATATACATGGAATTATCAATAAAGTTAAAAGCTAACTTTATACACACATATTCAAAGTACTGAAGAAAAAGAGAATGTCTACCAATAAATTTATATTGAACACAAGCACTCCAAAAATGAAGGAGAAACTAAGACATTCCAAGATAAAGCATAGAATTGATCATGAAAAGATCTTCCCTACAAGAAATTCTAAGGGAATTTTTCAAGCCTAAATGAAAGAACTAGAATTCTTTGGACAGTCACTAAAATACATACAAAGAAGTAAAATGTACTGCTAAAGTTAACAATATAGGTAAATATAAGCCAATAAATGTATATTTTGTCTGTAATTATTTTCTTCACCTATCTGTTCTAAAAGAGAAATGCCTAAAACAATAATTATAGTTTTGTGTTGATGGGCATCAAGTGTATAAAGATGTGATTTTTAAGACAATAAAGAGTATAAAATCAGTAGCAAATTAAGATACATAGAAACAAAAGTTTCTATGCTACTAAAATTAAGTTAGTATTAATTTGACTTAGATTATTTTATGATGTTAATTGTAATCTTGAGGGCAACTATTAAGATGATACCAAAATGTATCATAAAACAAACAGCATGGGAATTCACCAGGTATAATAAAATATATTTATTTCAAACAAAAGAATGCAGCAATGGAGGAATTTGCACATGTACATTGTATCTTATCAATACTTAAACAATACATAAAAGGATTAAACAGTTTATTTTCAAGACAAAGATAGGATTTTTTTTTTTTCCTGAGTTGGCGTTTCATCCTGTCACCCAGGCTGGAGTATAGTGGCTCACTCACGTGAGACCATTGTAGCTTTGACCTGCTGTGCTCAGGCAATCTTTCTGCCTCAGTCTTCCACGTAGCTGTAACTGCAGGTGTGTATAATCACACCGACCTAGTTTTTGATTTATTGGAGAGATGACATCTTGTCAAGTTGCCCAGGTTGGTCTTGAACCTCCTGGGTCAGGCAATCCTCTCGCCTTGACCTCCCAAAGTGCTGGGATTATAGGCGTGAGCTACTGTGCCTGGCCTTGAACAAACTTTTTAATAGTCCACTTACAGTTAGTCCTTTGTATCATGGGTTCCACACCCATGGATTCAACCAACCACAGATGGAAAATAGTAAAAACTATAATGAATGGTTGTGTTTGCATTGAAAATGTACACTTTTTTTCTATATTGTTATTCCCTGAACAATATAGTATAACATCTATATGGGATTTGTATTGTGTTAGGTATTATAAGTCATTGAGATATGATTGAAAATATATAAGAGAATGTGCATAGATTATATGAAAATTCAACACCATTTTATTTGAGGATTCATGGACTTTTTTTTTTTTTTTTAAGTCAGAGTCTCACTCTGTCTCCTATACTAGAGTGCATTGGCATTCTCATGGCCACCACAGCCTTGACCTACTGGGCTCAGACAATCCTTCTACCTAACCTTCCGAGTAACTGGAATTACAGGCAACGTGCCATCATGACCAGCTAATTTTTCTTGTCATATTGTAGAAATGAGGTCTGGCCAAGTTGCCAGGACTGGTCTAGAACCCATGAGCTCACGCAATTCTCTCACCTTGGACTCCTAAGTTGCTGGGATTATAGGCATGAGCCACCACACGTAGCCTATGGATTTTAATCTCTATGGGGTGTTCTGGAACCTATCCACCATGGAAAATGAGATGGCTTTAGGCGCTGTGTACAAAAGAATCATTTTATATTTCATCTTTTAAAAAATTATTTTAAAGAAGTGAGGAACAATTCAAGGTTATGTACAGAAGTGGTTATTGTACAGGTAAAGTTTAGGCCTCCCCATGGTCCCCACACACCTGGTTTGAGATCATGCTTATTGATATAATGTGCACCTTCTTTCTGTGGTCCCACTACTACCAATCCCTTTCTTTCTATCTTTCCTTCTTTTTAATTTTGTTTTATTTTAGGGAAGTGGGGTACAATTCAGAGTTATTATGTAGGTTCCCTTGTTGATGAGGTGTGTCCCCCTTCTTACCCTGGCATTTTCCCACACTGCCTATAATATTCTGGCTATAATATTCTTATAATATTATGATAATCGTTCAAGGTCCACTTATGACAGAGAACATGTGATACTAAATTATCATATATTTGTTTCTGTGATAGATCACTGAGTATTATGGACTGTAAGTCCATCCAAGTTGTTGCAAAGTTCATACTTTTTGTATTTATTTCTGATTGATGCTAGCCTGTATGTTACTTGTAATATTTAAGTGTTTTTGACTTGGGATCTCACTCTGTTGCTCAGGCTGGAGTGCAATGACACGATTATGGCTCATCACATCCTCAACCTCCTGGACTCAAGCAATCCTTCATCCTCAGCCTCCTGAGTTCTGAGATTATAGGCATATGCCACCATGCCTGGCTAATTTGTGTGTGTGTGTGTGTGTGTGTGTGTGTGTGTGTGTGTGTGTGTGTGTGTCAGAGAGAGAAAGAGAGAGAGAGAGAGAGTTTTGGCAGGGGTGCACGTCTGAGTCCTGCTACGTTGCCCAGGCAATTCTCAAACTCTGGGCCTCAAGTGATCCACTCATCTTAGCTTCCCAAAGTGCTGAGATTATAGGTGTGAGTCACTACACCTAGTCTGCAGTTGGTTTTTTTTTTTTTTTTTTTGTCTTGTGATTGTCCCTGCTTCCAGTTTAAAAATTATTTTCATAAAGAAAAAACCAAGAAGCACCAAGCACTTGGGGAAAAACCAAACCCAAGTGACACTTTCCATGGTACTTCAGAAAAATTTATTCCATAGCAGAACAAAGTTGTTAATACAGGACTCCTTAGAACTTGAATTATTGTATTCAGCTCCCACATATACCACTAGCTGGTTGTGTAACTTTGGGTGAAGCACTTGATATCTCTATTACTTATTGTTATCATCTGCCAAACAAAAAGGATGATCACCATATTGACTCATTGGGTTATCAGAGGATTAAATCAATCAATATATTTAAGACCAAATAACAGTACATGGCACAGAATCAATGCTCAGTAAATTTTCACTCTTTACATTATTATTTTTCTGGTATCACAAAGCATATGTTCTAGTGGACATTTTATTGTGAGCCTGGATTGGGGCTGGGATTTGGAACTTGTTTATCAGTTCCATGGGTCCTCTTTTCAAGGTTTTACTTAGAAGGAAACACTAATTCACCCAGCTCTGACTGAATCCATGATCCGGTTATAATATTCTCTCATGTTCTAGAGTCTCTGACCCTGGCAGTACCCTCAGTGATGCGGAAATGGAGGGTGGTTGTGTTAGCTAAAGTCAGTGTGAGATGTTGCCTGATTTTCTGTTTTATTTTTTGCATGATCTCAACAATACTGTCTTTAGGTCTCAGTACTCTTTATGGGCCCACATTGTTATTCTGTAGAAAAGTCTCATCTTGCCCAAGAAGCAGGTAGATGAGTCTTGTTACACTTTGTGCTGAAGTAGAAACATTCAAAGACAACATAAATTACAGATGTTTTATCTGTAGATTATGGATAAAAAGGTAGAGGTGGTCATTGGGCTGATTTGCAGGTAGATCTAACTATTACTCTGTTGCATACCCTAACCTAGATCTTTGATCAGTTTTCTTCAGATACAGCTTTTTTATTTATTTCTTGAGAGTCACTTGTTCCGTAGTCAATGCAATGGACTGAATGTTTGAGTACCCCCTCCTAAATCATATGTTGAAATCCCAACCATCAATGTGATGGTATTAGGTGGTGGGTCCTTTGGGAGGTAGTTAGGTCAAGGGAGGGAGCCATCAAGAATGGGACTCATATCCTCATAAAGAGACCCCAGAGTTCTCACTTGCTCTCTTTTTGTCATATGAAGACACAAAGAGAAATTGGGGCATCTGCAGTCCAAAAGAGCACACTCATCAGAATCTGACCATGCCAGTACCTTGGCCTTGGACTTCTAGAATCCAGAACCATGAGAAATAAATCTCTGTTGTTTATAAGTTACCCAGTCTATGATACTTAGTTAAACAGGTCAAACTAAGATAGTATCTAGAGTCTCTTGATATTCAAACACTACCTATATTGTTGTATGATTTCATCTTTAGGTATGAGTTGCTTTGTTCCCCAGGATAAGATAGATCTATTTGAAAGGGATAAGCAGAATCTTAGAGATTTTTACTGCTTATTCACCATTTTTGAGAAACATTATTTTCTCTTGGTAAAGATAGTATTAAATTCACATTCAGAGTTATCATGAGCCTTTTTTGTGCACTTGTATGTTTGTTTAACTAGAAAAATGCCTATGTCAAAAATTCACAGTTATATATCTTGCATGCTATAGAGTCATGCATAACTGTGATGTCTCCTGAAATGTTATTGACAGTCACATGGGAAAATGGTTAAGAAAGATACAGATTACATTCATTTAATCACAACCATTTCAAAAACATTTCCTGTAGTCCAGGTACTCTGCTGAGTGCTGGGTAAGCAGAGATAACAGGACCTCCTGCTGATGCTGAATTTAGGCTCCAAGATTAAAGCACAAATAATCTACAAACTTTTATGTAAATTGCAGAAGTAGGATTGAAGAATGTGGTTTAGAATGAAGGGTCAGAGATGGCCTCACAGATGGAGTGACATTAACCCGAGACCAAAATAGTGCCCAGAAGTAATTCTGGCAACATGGATTGGCAAAAATGTTGCAAATGAAGAGAATGCTATAAGTCCTTGAAGTAGGAACATGGATAAAACCTGAGTTATCCAAAAGAGAAGCATGTGATTGGCGTATACAGGTAAAGAGAGAATCGGTGGGAGATGAAACTGGGACAGTAGGGCTTTGTGATGGTGCAGTACATTGTAATTTTATCTTGTCTCAGCATCCATTTTGAAGATAAGTTTAACTTTCTCTTACTGAAGCAGGGCTTCAACACCCTTGACACATACATCTTTTCTGAGTCTTCCCCTGTATTCTTTGTAACATTCTTTATAATAAATAGGGAAATGTAAGTTAAATGTTGACTTTCATTCTGTGAACCACCCCAGCAAATGATTCAAACCCAAGGAGGGGGCTGTGCCTCATTTATAGCTGGCTTATCAGAAGTATATGTCAAAATCTGGGACTTGAGACTGGCTTTTGAAGTAGGGGAAGTTTTGTGGAACTGAGCCCTTAGTTTCTTGAATCTGATACTACGTCTAGTGTCAGAATTAAATTATGTAGGACACCCAACTGGTGTTTACTGGATAATCTGTTGTCAGAAGTATTGAGTGGAGAGTAAAGATCTGAAAAAGATACTTTCTTTTTTTTTCATTCTATTTCTCTTACAGTAACTATAAAGTAATTGTAGGAAGATACCCTGAAACTTTTTAATATCTTGCTCATCAGTTTCATCTTCTGGTTTCAGTATCAATTAATGGTTCTTGACTGAATTATTTGTACTGTGATGGTTGTAAAATGTCAATTTTCATACTCCATCTTTCTTGCTACATTTAGTAGTTGGAATTCTATGTGAAGAATAACGCTCTCCTCTTATCCGTTGGTCTATCCATCAATCTATCATCATTATAGACTTATGGATTCTTATTTGAGGGTTAAAACACAGTTATTGCTTTACATATTTTCTGGTGATGAGTCAACTGTAATGTTAACTATATTGTAGTTCCCATGTATTAACATGACATATTTTCCTCTAACTGGTCTCAAGACTTTAAAAAAGAATTTTTGTTTTTCATCTGACTAAAATATGTTTAGGAATGATCTTTGTGTCTGCCTTTCTTATGGTTCATTGTGCTTCTTGAATCCAAATGTTTTTCTACCAAATGTGAAATCCTTTTGGCAATTTTGGCAAAAAGAAAAATTGCATTTGCCTTTTCTTTTTCTCATTGTGCCTTCTGAGGCTCCAATTTTGCTTGTTTTGGAATATTTGATTTTGTCCCACTGGACTCTAAGACTCTGTTCATGCTTCCTCTTCTTTTTAATCAGGATTTCACTGTGTCAGACTGGATTTTAATGGTGTGATCACAGATCACCACAGCCTTAACTTCTGAGCTCAGGTGATCCTTCCACCTCAGCCTCCTGAGTTGTTGGGACTACATGTCCAGCTAAGTTTTTGGTATTTTGTAGAGCTAAGATCTTGCTCTGTTGCCTAGGATGGTCTTGAAATCCTGGGCTCAAGTTGTCTTCCTGCCTCAGCCTCCCAAAGTACTGAGATAGCAGGTGTGAGCCACTGTGCCTGGACCTCTGTGTTCTTTATATTAGTATAATTCTACTACAGTGTCTTCCAGTTTAGTGATTCATTCTTCTATTATATTACTCTCACCTATTTTTTAATCATGCAGTGAATTTATTTGTTACTGGGCTTTTCAGCTATAAATGATGATGATATGATTGATGATTTTCTTTTCTTTCTTTCTATTTTTGTTTTTTAGTTATAGTCTCACTCCATCTCCCAGGCTGGCATGCAGTGGCGTGATCACAACTCACCTCAACTTTGACCTCCTGGATTCAGGTAATCCTTTCAACTCAACCTGCTGAGTAGCTGGGACTAAAAGTGCATGCTACCCTGCTCAGTTAAATGTTCTTCTAATTTTTTTTTTATATTGACAAAGTCTCCCTCTGCTGCCCAGGCTGATCTCAAACTCTTGGGCTCAAACAACACTCTCAGGGCCTCCCAGAGTGATGATATTAAGGTATGAGTCACCATGCCCAATATCAGACTCTTTTCTGAACAACTTCTTACATGACCCCATGATAATGACTTTCAGTGACTTAATCCTGTGGCTACTTTTCTTGGTCCAGACTGGAATTTCTTTCTTCTCTTAACCTCCACCTTCTCATCCTGCACAGGCCACGCACTGAGACTCACATTCCTGATTTTCACCAACCTATTTGTGGCCAACTTCCCAGTCCTTCCCTTCAAAGGGAATCCCTCAGATGATATTTATCTGGGGTGTGACACACATCCAGGGAAGCACTGCGTGTAAAATTGTGTACTCTATCCAGAGAATGGTCCAGGGCCTTTCTTTCTGCACCACTTGCTACTTGAGCAGTTTTCAGGCAATCACCATCAGTCTGAGAACTGGTGGGTGGGTGGATCTCAAAAACATAGCTTTGAGGAATATTGGTTTCTCTTGCTTCCTGTGTTGGATCTTCAATCTGTTGATAAACATCTTTGTCTGATACAGTTAGAGGCCCTTTAGCATATTCTCAATTCTACCAAGACATGGAATTGTGGACTGTGCTCTAGTAAAAATCCTGTAAGACCTTCTGCTTCAAAATACACATTTCTGATGACTTTCCTGGATGCTGTGTTCATGGGATTCAAGATTGGGGCCAGTAGCTACATGATACTTCTTCTACACAGACACCACCAGAGAGTGAGGCATATTCACACCCTCAGCAACTCCCTTGGAATTTCCCCTGAGCCAAAGACACTCAAAGCATCCCACTTCTTGCAAGGACCTTGTCAGTTCTATTCTCACAACTTATAATAAGGCTGTCATCTCCAAATCTTACCTCTGGTGCAACATGCTACCACTTTTCTGGCAGTATGTTATTCTACCCTCAGTGCCTTGATATTGATGCTCCAAGAGACTGAAACACCGCGTTTCTGCCCTTAAGTGGTAAAATAAATAAATAAAAATAATTTTTTAAAAACTCCCAAGTTACTGGTGGTCCTTTCCACAGTAGTTTCTATTTTCTTAAAAGAATCTGGTTTTACTCTTATTCAAGCAACAATGTGTGGATATCTTGAATATGACACACACACACATCCAAGATACTGATGAAAATTATTCTACACATCAAAAAATTCCAAATAGCATAAGTGAATTGCCTTCTCCACAGGCCACAATCTAGGGAAACTAAAGAGAAACCTTGGTTCTTCCCAGAAATGGGTGCAGCATGGGTTCTTATCAGAAGAGCACTAAGAACATGGGTGCCAATGATATAAGATATGGCAGGCAGAAACTCTGATTTCTTCTCAAATTTTTGCTACACAAATAAAAGATTTGTATCACACTGACTTGGCTATGTAGAGATTTTTTTGCATCACTCAGAAGGCAGACATACAACCAAATAAGCACAATATTCTGTCTTGAAATTATGCTGATGCTTTCTGCATGTAGAATTTTTTTTTTTTTGAGTTGGAGTCTCACTCTGTTGCCCAGACTGGAGTGCAGTGGCCGCTCCCGGCCACCGCAGCCTCGACCTGCTGGGCTCCGGCGATCCTTCCGCCTCAGCCTTCCGAGTAGCTGGAATTACAGGCGTGTGCTACCACGCCCGGCTGATTTTTTGATTTTATTGTAGAGATGAGGTTTCGCCTGCCCAGGCGGGTCTCGAATGCATGTAGAATTTTTAATGGTTCATTAGGGAATCTATTAAATTGGTGCAGTATTGTATATTGATAAACAGTAAAGGCATTGTGTATCAACTACAAAAATAACCCATGTGGAACAATTTAGCCATTAGAAGACCTTAGATTATTTGCTTGTAAAATTAATAAATTTTTATGCTATGAGATTATTATGAAAAACTGGGTAAGGTTATTAGGCAGGACTTTCAAAATAGCACAGTGAAAACCTCTGTAAATCCATTCCTTCATAAACACAACATAAATATTATTAAAGACAATTTTGAAAATTAGCAAAAGGCTTATTATATTCTGAAGAGCATTTATTCAATAACAAATTTTGAACCTTAGTAAAAAAAATAGTGGGGCTTATGGAATTTTACCTTGGCCAACTCCAACCTCCATCTCCCTATCTTTGCACTAGCTCTGAAGAACAGCAGCCTCAGAATCACAGTAGCCATGAAAACCATCAGTCTTGAAACCACAACCCTTGCACCAAATGAGGAAAACAAACTTGGAAATTCTCAGAAACCCATCCTCAGGGCAGAGTCATTATATGACTTGTCTAAAAGCTCCATAAAAAAATTTTGCTATTTGTCCTAACTCATTCTTTGACCTAACTCAGAGCTAACTCTGAAGGAAAAGCCCTATACCAGGGTATTAGTGAAAAACAATCAGCTTCAGTTATGTAACACTGCAGTAGCCTATGGTTGTAGTATTATTTGTAGATAAACAAGAGCTCTAGCAAATTTTTTTAAAGAGACATCTGAAGAAATTATGTTCATAGGGATCTCCTTAATACTCTGACATATTCCTGAGAACTTAGTAGGCCACACAAAAACACAGAGCTGTGTACATACTCATACAAGACCTAAGCAGGCACTAACATTTCCCTTCTGGCTAACCTTTAAGCCCTGCATATAGAAGGCTAAGGCATACTTATGAGCTGCTTCTTCATTGAAATAGTGCCTTCACACACAGACACACACACACACACACACACACACACATACACACACACTACCCTCAGCAAACAGTGGAAGACTTACTTTCTCAAGGCATTAAGGAAATCTTCAATCATTAGCTAACCAATGGAGATGTTAAGTGAATTCCCATACATGGAATATAGGAATGCCACTAAACAAACCGCAGCAACAACAGCAACGATACACTCTGAGAAGAAGGGGATTCTGATTTCCAAAGTAGCAACATTATATTAACTATAATGTCTAGCTTCACCAAAAATGCATGCTACACAAAGAATCAGAAAAGAATGGCCCATACACAGGAAACCTGGGAGTCAACAGAAACTATCCCCGAGGGGGCCCATATGTCAGAATTAATACACAAATCTTTAAAATCAGCCATTATAAATATGTTCAAGGAACTAAAATAAATCATGTATAAAGAACTAGAGAGTAGCAATGAAGACAGCAGAGGTCAGCAGCAGATTTAAGCTGGCAAAAAAAAAAAAACAGAATAAGCAAACACGACAATAGGTCAGTGAGGATTATCCAGTCTGAAAAACCTGAAAAAGTGAAACAGAAACAAAAGGAAAAAGATAAAAATAAACAGATCCTCAAAAACCTATGGTACACTCTCAAGCATACCAACATATACATAGTGAAAGGCCCATTAGACAAGGAAAATAAGAAACAGAAAGTATATTTGAGGAAACAATGGTCAAAAACTTCCCAAAATTGATGAAAATTATTCTACACATCCAAAGATACCAAATAACATAAAGAAATTGCCTTTCTCACAGGCTACTCTTGGAGTAAAAATACTTGGCATATGTGCAAAGTCATGTTCAGTCAAGAATGCCTATAATGGCAAAGCCTGATAGGGATGTATGCTGAGGCAAGTTCTAAAAGTGCAGTGTCCATTGTGTTAGAATAGTTAAAAAGTTATACATTGTCTTGCAAGCAGCTGCACTATGTCTTGTAAACAGTCACTCTTTGTCACAAAAGCTTTCTAAGAATAAAACAGGGAGTTTTCTTTGCAATGTCTGTACTTTGTCCTTGAAGGATTACTTAAATACATCATTTTCTACTAATAAAAGTCTGGTGAGTGGGAAACTCAGGGACTTTTTCCTGTGAGGCAAAGTGTCCTCTGGTTCCCCCACCTTCTACTTCTAAAAGTGTTTTGTGAATTACATTATACCGCTCCATTCCTCTTTCAGTATTCTATACCACCCAACCAAGCAGGATGCAGCAGATTGGTGCCTGATCAGGGACCTGAAGAAAAGGTCTGCTACAAGTGGAAAATGTGAAAATACAAGTGCAAGTAGAAGTTTAAAGTAAACAAGATAATAAATAGGGTGGAATCAGTCTCAAGAAACTAAACATTATATTCAATTGCTTAAATGTATACTAAAGGAATCAGAGACTTGGGTGTCAGAGTCTAAATTACAGAACTTGTTAGACGCTGTAGTTAAACATAAGCCTTGGTTCCCAGAAGAAGGTACTGTAGACCAGCATCCTGGGAATGAGTAGCAGAAAATCTAAAATGGGTGCATCAATCTAGGGCATCTCTTTCTGTTTCTCTTCTTTCTACATGGGGATAGGTTAAATATGTTTTGGAACCTTGACGGGAATGTAAAGAAAAATTGATGCCTAAGGCTTCCCCTCAAATTAACCCTTTCATTAGTAATGATCAAGGCAAATCTCTGCCTGATAAAACATGTTTTACAGAGGCAGCTTTATCACCCCCTGCAGTCAGCTTTACAATCTGCTAGCATTGAAGATCAAACCTTTCTGGCCTGCCCTATAACAATTTTCCCTGATCCACAAGTCACAGAAAAAAATATACACACAGAACTCCTTTTTAGGGTCTTAAGTCTCTCCATGATAGCATGTTGCAGAATGGCATCATGGCTCGCTTTACTGTAAATATAATGGAAACTATAGCAAGGCATCACTTCCTCCTTGGGATTGACATATGGTGGCAAAGGCTACCCTTGATGGAGGGGATTATTTGATTTGGAAGTCTAGATTGTCAGACTTTTGCCAAGAGCAAGTCCGTTTAAATTAGAGAAACAATGTTCAAATTACTTTTGAGATGCTTGTTGGAATCGGCCTCTACCTTAATCTGGCAAACCAACTAACATATTACCTGAGATGGCTTGGAATGGGCAGGAAGTGGCAGAGCTGTTGGAAAACTGACTCAGTGTTGCCTGCCACAGTGCCAGCAGCCGACCCTTCACCTCAGCCCCAGCCTCAGAATCAAGCAATATCATTCCTGTACAATGATCATGCAAGGAGTCAAATTGTTTCCTGAGATCAATACCACCATTGAGACCAACTTGGATGCATCAGATCAGATAGGGAGAGATTTTCAGTCCTTGGCTAGGCAGGCCTACATCCCTTGTCAACTTTGAAGAAGTTACAGAAGATGGACCTTCTTTTCTCATCACCCCCTATGATTATGGGATCAAAATCTCACAGAGGGGAAGTTGAGGAAGGACAACTAGCATAGCTCAGACACAGATGAGTTTTAGCAGGCAGGCATAGCTTAGATAATTAGCAAACCAGGTGCTCAGGCAACTGGGCACCATCTTCATGGCCATAACTCTCTTGAACAGTACCTGCACTGACTAGGCACACCAGACCCTGCCTTGGAGTGTGGGGTGACCAGTATAGTCAGTTACCAAGTCCACCAACAAGGCAATAGGGAGTCACCAGAGACACTGAGACTTGGCACTCTAGGAGAAAAACCTAAAGAAAGAGCAACTTTCTCCATTATCTAAAAAAATTCCTCATGGCACATTAGCTAGCAGTTAGACTATAAGAATTAAAACTTAATAGCTTGTAGTACACCACATACCCCACATAGCTCATAGATCTTAGCTTAGAAAATAGATTGCTTAATCATCATTTTGGATAATCCCTGAAATCTCTGGTAACAGAGAGCTCTAATGCACCTGTGTTCTCTCTACAATGTGTCTGTTCTCTCTAATAAAGTTTGCTTTAAAAGTTAAAAAGAGATGAACATAGATGCTAAAATTCTCAACAAGATCCTAGCACACCGAATTCAGCAATACATCTCAAAAATCATCCATCATGACCAAGTAGGCTTCATCCCTGGGATGCAACGCTGGTTCAACATTCATAAAACCATAAATGTAATTAAATACATCAACAGATGTCAAAACAAAAACCACATGATTATATCATTAGATGCAGAAAAAGCTTTGATAAAATCCAGCACTCTTTCTTGATAAAAACCCTTGAACATCTAGGCATACGGGGAACATACCTCAAAATAGTAAAAGCCATCTATGAGAAACCCACAGCCAGCATACTCCTAAAAGGACAAAAATTGGAACCTTTTCCCCTGAACTGGAACAAGACAAGGATGCCCACTCTCACCCCTCCTGTTCAACATAGTATTGGATGTCCTGGCTCGAGCAATCAGAGAAGAGGAGGCAATCAGGGATATCCAAATAGGAAAAGAGGAAGTCAAGTTATCTCTCTTTGCAGATGATATGATTGTATACCTTGAAAACCCAAGAGAATCTGTCAAAAACCTCCTTACACTGATAAAGACCTTTGGCAAAGTCTCAGGATACAAAATAAATGTACAAAAGGCAATCGCATTTCTCTACACCAATAATAAACAAACAAACCCCAAAAAAAACACAATTCCATTCACAATAGCCACAAAAAAAAAATGAAATACTTTGGCATCTTCCTAACCAGAGACATGAAAGACCTTTACAATGATAACTACAAAACACTGCTCAAAGAAATCAAAGATGACACAAACAAGTGGAAAAATATCCCATGCTCATGAATCGGAAGAATCAACATTGTGAAGATATCCATCTTACCTAAGGCAATCTACAAATTCAATGCAATACCCATCAAATTACCAGCAACATTCTTCTCAATCCTAGAAAAGACAACACAGGAATTCATATGGAAACACAAACGTCCAAGAATAGCCAGAACAATCCTCAGCAAAAAAAAAACAACAAAGCAGGTGGTATCACATTACCAGACTTCAAACTTTACTATAAAGCTACAATCATCAAAACAGCTTGGTATTGGTATAGGAACAGGCATATAGATCAATGGAATAGAATTGAGATTCCAGAAGCAAAACCTTAATTTCTCAACCAACTCATCTTCGACAAGCCCTCCACCACCTACCACTGGGGAGAGGAGAACCTATTCAGTAAATGGTGCTGGGAAAACTGGTTGACCACATGCAGAAGATTGAAACAGGACCTCTATCTATCTCCATACACAAAAATTAACTCCAAATGGATCAGAGACCTAAATGTAAAACCTCATACCATAAGAACCTTAGAAAATGAAGGAAATACCCTCATGGAAATTGGAACTGGCATTCAATTCCTGAACAAATCCCAAAACCCACAGTTCATAAGAGAGAAGATAGACAAGTGGGACCTTATTACACTGACAAGCTTCTGCAAGGCCAAAGAAACCATCAAGAGAGCAGGGAGACAGCCTACAGACTGGGAAAAAATATTCGCCGACACCAGATCTGATAAAGGCTTAACATCCTGGATCTACAAGGAACTAAAACATGCTGAAAAGAAAAAAACAAACAACCCCATTATCAAATGGGCAAAAGATATGAACAGACACTTCACAAAAGAAGACATCTGAGCAGCCAACAAACACATGAAGAAATGTTCAACTTCACTAATCAGGGAGATGCAAATCAAAATCACACTGAGATACCACCTAACTCCAGTCAGAATGGCAGTTATCAATAACTCAAAACATTACAGCTGCTGGAGAGGGTGTGGTGAAAAGGGAACACTTCTACACTGTTGGTGGGAGTGTAAACTAGTGTAACCTCTGTGGAAAGCAGTGTGGCAATTCCTAAAACCTCTAAATATCAACCTCCCATATGACCCTGCAATCCCCCTACTGGGAATATACCCTGAAGAACTCAAATCACTCTATAAAAAAGATACATGCACACGTATGTTATCACAGCGTTGTTCACAATAGCAAGAACATGGAAACAACCATGCTGCCCATCAAAAGAGGACTGGATTTTTTAAAAATGTGGTACATATACACGATGGAATACTACGCAGCCATAAAAAACAACAAAATCATGAATTTCGCAGCAACCTGAATGGAACTTGAGTCTATAATACTGAGTGACCTCTCACAGAAACAAAGATCCGAGTATCACATGTTCTCACTCATATAATGGACCTTGAACATCCAATGTAATACTATAAGAAAATGACTGATGGTACTGGGAAACTATGGGGGGGATGGGATTAACAGTATCAAATATCTGTCTGGGGATGGGAAAACACCTCTTATCAACAGGGTGCCTGAATGAAATGTAATTGTACGCCTAACCCTTAACTGTACCCCACAAAACCATAATAAAAAATATTGATTTAATAAAAAAAAATGTTAAAAAGAGAGAGCGAGAGAAACCAAAAAGTAAAGGAATGGTGTAAAAAGGTTGTTGGTGTAAAAGTATGTTTTTGGATTTGGAAAAAAGGGTAAGGTAAAAAGGAAAGTTTTGCCTAGGAAAGGACCTTCCATGGTAAATTTTTGTCCAGTAGTAGAGTAAATGGTACTGAAAGTAAAAAAGCATAGGACAGGCCAGATTCAATGGCTCAGTGTAAATCCCAGCACTTTGGGAGGTTGAGGTGAGAGGATTGTCTAATCCTACAGGTTCGAGACCGACATGGGCAACTTGGCAAGACATCGTCTCTATAATAAATAGAAAATTAGCCAAGTGTGGTAGTGTACGCCTTTATTTCCAGCTACTTGGAAGGCTGAGGTGGAAGGATCACTGGAACCCAACAGGTTGAGGCTGCAGTGGACGGGAGCATGTCACTGCACTCCAGGCTGGGCAACAGAGTGAGACTCCAACTCAAAAATAAATAAATAAATAAAACATCCTTCTATCCACTGTAAATGGTGCAGGGAAAACTGACTGAACACATGCAGAAAATTGAATTAGGACCCCTACCCATCCCTATACACAAAAATTAGCTCTAAATCAATCACAGACCTAAATGTAAAACCTCAAACTATAAGAACCTTAGAAAATGTAGGAGACACCCTTATGGAATTTGGAACTGGCAACCAATTTCTGATCAAAACCCAAAGTGCCCATGCCCTAAGAGATAAGATAGACAAATGGAACCTTATTAAACTGACAAGCTTCTACAAAGCCAAACATACCATCAAGAGAGCAGAGACACAGCCCACTGACTGGGAAATAATATTTGCCAGTTCCAGTCTGATGAAGGCCTAATGTCAAGAATCTATAAGGAACTCAAACAAGCTGAAAAGAAAAAAACAAAAACCCCCATTTCAAAGTGGGCAAAAGATATGAATAGATACTTCTCAAACGAAGGCATACGAGCAGCCAGCAGATACATGAAAAAATGTTCAGCCTCATTAGTCATCAAGGAGATGCAAATTAAAACTACACCGAGATACCACCTAAGTCCAGTCAGAATGGTCATCATCAATAACTCAAAAAGTAACAGATGCTGGATAGAATGTGGTGAAAAGGGAACACGTCTATACATTTGGAGGGAGTGTAAATTAGTGCATCCTCTGTGGAAATCAGTGTGGCAATTCCTATAAGCTTTAAAAATTGACCTTCCATATGACCCTGCAATCCCCTAAGGGAATATATGCATAAGAACTCAAATCATTCTATAAAAAAATACCTGCACACATATAATTATTGCAGCATTTATAGCAAGAACATGGAACCAACTGTGCTGCCCATCAAAAGAGGACTGGTTAAAAAAAAAGTGGTACATATACACGGTGGAATATTATGCAGCCATAAAGAACAAAATCATGAACTTTGCAGCAACTTAGATGGAATTAGAGTTTATAATATTGAGTGATCTTTCACAGAAACAAGGGTCTGAGTATCATATGTTCTCCTCATAAGTGGACCCCGAACATCTACTGTAATACTATAGGAAAAGGATTGACAGTAGCCAGAAACTGTGAGGGAGGGTCAGAGAGGTGAAGTAGACAGTAGTTGATATCTGCCTGGGCAGGGGGGAAAACACTTCATCAACAAGGGTATCTGCACAATGAATATTTGTATACAAAATCCTGAATTGAACCTCACAATTTTAAAATAAAATCATTCAAATTAAAAAATATATGAATAGGACAAAAATAGAGGCTTCAAGCAAGTTGAACAATAGTATAAACATGTCGAAGAAGGTATGTGGAAGATTTGTAAAAAGAATTCTATAAACAATCCAGTTTGCAAAAAATATATCTATGAATATACCATTAGTATCGATCACTGATGTTATGTTAAAATGCCATTATATCAAAGTAACAGTATTTTTAAAAAACACACATATATGTCAATCCTTAGTAAATAATGTTAAAAATTGGTAAAATCGAATGTGTTCTTTTTGTCTGAGTCTATTGATCTATTGGTTAAATATCATTTCTGCTAAAATCTGTAAAATATAAAACTTTGCTTCTGTAATCCTCTTTGTACTTAAGTTGTCAACAAACTTATGTCTTTAAATTCAAACTGTTAAAGTTTTATGTCAGATTAGTCACATATATGGTCATGCTAGATAAAATCTAAATGATGTCATTCAGTACAAATAGCTAACAACTTTAAAATCTTCCAAAACTCTTATTAAATACTTGTGTGCTCATGAGAATTGCTAATCCAATACGACTGCTAATGAAACAAGGGTTAATTGCACAAACTAAGTTAATAAAAACCAAATAGTTTTACAACTTCTTTACTTAAAGTATTACCAATTATTCTTGTTATATTTTTATAGTCAAAAGAAAAATCTTTTTCTTGTAGCAATTTATAGGTTTGTTTTAATAGCTTGCATAAGTTCAATAAGTTTTCTTTTGTAACACTTTATTTATTTATTTATTTTATTTATTTATTTATTTATTTTTAAACCAAGGCTCTAACTGAAATAATATTTTAAAGCAGACAGCTTTATAAAATTAAAATTAAAGTCTAAGTTAATCTGAGATTCGTTACAGAAAAAAAGTTCCAACAAAGTCTAATTTTAAATGGTCTCTGCACAAGCAGGTGAAACGATTCAACATGTCAAAAATTATTGCTTGGAAGCAGTTGCTGTGCTTTGCCTTCCACAGCTCATTAAAACTGATAATGATCCCACTTGTAGTAGTAAAACTTTTGCAGAATTTTGCCAAACGTGAGGCTTTTTACATATTGCTGCATCAAGCACAGCAGGATAATTAAGGAACCTGGAAGAGGAATGGAATGATAAAACACAATTCACAAGACACCTTTCAGAATTTAGACATAGGGGAACCTCCACCCCACCCCAAGCTGTCACTACCATGGAGACCCTTGGCTCCTACCCTGTAGAACTCCAGGCTTCCTCCCTGGCTGCATTGTCAACCCCACCACAAACCACCACTGCCCGAGGAGGCTCTTGGCTCCCACCTTGTGGAGCTCTGGGCTCCCTCACCAGCTGCACCACCCCACCCCGAGCCACCCTGCACTATGCTGACCTGCAATACCCAGACATCTCACACTCCACCTACTCTGACTTGCCTCCAGCCACAGCAGGACCAGAGAATAGCTGGAGCTCTGAGACCAGGAAGAGACCTACATTGCTGCACCCAGCTCTGCCTAGATCTGCACAGCATCCACCTTGGAGCCTAAGAACAAAGAAAGAAAAAGAGGCCCAAGCGACACTGTGACATGATACCTACAGCACCCAGCTGTGTCACACACTGCCTCCCCCAGTTGGACTCAGCTGCATTAGAACTAGAGACCACCTGGAGCCCTGAGATGAGGCAGAGACCTGCATTGCCCAACCCAGCTCCATCCAGATCTACCCAGTCTTGAACTTGGGATCTAAGACCTCATGTCTGTGTAGGGGAATAGTACATCATAAGGAAGATGGTCAGTTTGTATGTCTGTGTAATTGTATGTTCTAGTTTTTGTTGTTGTTGTTTTGTTTGTTTTTGTTTTTTCTCTACCGCTTATCTGTTTTGTGTCTATTTTCATTTGTTAGTTGGTACCTTTGTCTGTTTTCTCTCTTACTCTTCACTCTCCCCACCTTCCTCTCCCCTCCCTGTTCCATTTCTTTCTTTTTTCTTACCTAATTTTGCTTTCAGGGAGCAAACCTATTGACCCCCAATGAATGGAGAGATTTCAAAGCAATGGGAAGCGGGTTCCAAGGTACCCATACACCTGTCGGTGGATACTGAGATCTGCATATAGATTGTGGATCACAGCACCCCACTCAGTTAAATCTCAGAACTGCAAAAAGTATAGCCCCCAACCTACAGTCCAGCTTCAGAATTGAATAAAACCAGAGGATTCACACAATGAAGATAGGAGACGGAGCAAACAAAAGTAAAAGCAACCACCACCACTCAATAACAGATTTAAAGAAGAAGGAGAAAAAAAGGAAAAGTAGGGAGGAAAATCTACACAAATGAAGAAAAACCAGAAGAATATAGAACTCATATCGGGGAGGTCAGACACTGAGAAAACAGACTTTGGGATACAAACAATGAAGAGCCCCCAGAATAAGATACTACAAACCCAATCAACAAGACATTAATAAAGAGAATAAAAAGAATTGAGGAGAGACAAAATGAAAATAGGAAAGAGTTGATAACTGAGATAACAGCAGTAAAGAATACTGTGATTGAAATACATAACAAACTAATAAGCATGGAAAACAGAATTAGGCAAGCAGAAGAAAAATCTCAGAGCTTGAAGACCAAAATATAGAACTAAACAAAACTGTCAAAAACATAGAAAATAAGCTTAAAAAGACAAAACAAAGCTTTCAAGAGATGAGCAATTACTTCAAAGACCAAACCTAAGAGTATTTGGACTTCCTGAGGCAGAGAGACAGAGACCACCCTGGAACAAGCATTCCATGAAATTCTTCAAGAAAACTTCCCTCATCTCATCAGTAATGCAAAAATGCAAACACAAGATATTCAGAGAACCCTTGCAAGACAACAAATGAGACAACCAACTCCCAGGCACGTAATAATTTGCCTGAACAAATTAGGTATAAAAGAAAAACCATAAGGCAGCTAGAGAAAAAGGTCAGACTACCTACCAGGAAAGACCAATTGCAAAAGCAGCAAATTTATCTAGAGAAACACTTCAGCCTAGGAGAACCTGGAACCCAATATACAAAGTTCTCAAAGATAAACAATTACAACCAAAAATAACCTACCCAGCCAAGTTAAGCTTCATCAGTGAGGGAGAATTAAAAACTTTCCCAGACATTCAATCCCTAAGAACTTATGCTGCCTCCTGACCACCTCTAAAAGAAACACTCAAAAAGTATTAAACCCAAATGAAAAGGAAAAATGAATGACCATGTGCTTCACAAGAATACAGGAAAAATATTTAAACCACACATGAATCAACCCAAAAACCAAAAGAAAGACAACAGACAAAAAAGTACAACAGCAATTCTATAAGAACCTCATGACAGGGTTAAACACTCACATTTCAATAATTAGCCTGAATGTGAATGAATTAAATGCACCACTGAAAAGAAATAGAATGGCAAAATGGATAAAATATCATGAGGCAACAATATATTGTCCCCAAGAGACTCATCTCACCAGAAAGGACACTCACAGACTCAAAGTAAGAGTATGAGAAGCAAAACTTCAGGTGAATGGAACACAAAAGAAAGCTGGACTTACAATCTTAGTCTCAGACAAAATACCCTTTGAGCTATCAAAAATTAAAAAATTTGAAATAAGTCACTATATGACAGAAGGTTCAATCCATCAACAAGAAATATCCATCTTAATCATGTATGCACCCAACATAGGAGCACCAACATTCATAAAACAGCTTCTAGGCAAACTTAAAAAAGAGATTGACTCTAACACTATCATAGCTGTGTACTTTAATACCCCACTCACAACCCTAGACAGATCATCATGACAAAATTTAGGAAAGAGTTACAGAACTCAATAAGACTCTTGAACAAGTGGACTTAATTGAAGCCCATGGAACACTCCACCCCACGATGACAGAATATACATTCTACTCTTCACCACATGGAATGTACCCCAAGATCAACCACATTATTGACCAAAAATCAAACATAAACAAATTTCATAAGATTGAAATTTTTCCATCCACCTTCTCAGACCACAGTGGCATAAAAATAAATATCAACACCAACAAATTTACCCCAAAGCCCACAAAAGCATGGACACAATACAGTGTGAATCTAAGCAACTCCTGGGTCAATGATAAAATCAAAACAGAGATTAAAAGTTACCTGGAAACAAATGAAAATGAGAAAACATCTTACCAAATATCTGGGATGCCATGAAAGCAACAATAAGATGGGAATTCATATCTTTACAATACACATGAAGAAAATGGAAACATCACAAGTTGACAGTCTAAAAAGTCACCTAAAGATGCTGGAAATGAAAGACCACCAAAACCCTAACTTCAGCAGAAGAATCCAGATTACCAAAATAAGCCCAAATCCAGGATACAGAAGACAAAAAGAATATACAAAAAATAAATGAAACAAAAAGCTGGTTCTTTGAAAAGATAAACCAAGTAAATGGTCCCCTAGCCAGAATGACCAAGAAAAATTGAGAAAAATCCCAGCTAAACTCAATGAGAAACACAAAAGATGAAGTCACAACAGACCCTGAAGAAATACAAGTTATCAGAGACTACTAAGTACAGTTGTATGGAAACAAACTTGAAAACCTAAAGGAAACGTAGGATTTTCTGACATAACACAACCTTCCTGGGTTGAAACAAGAAGAAACTGAGACACTAAATAGACCAATAACAATCAAGGAAATTGACTATGTCATAAGAAAATTGCCTACAAAAAAAAAAGCCCTGGACCAGATGGCTTTCCAGCAGAATTCTACAAAACATTCAAGGAGGAACTGATACAAATCCTATTGAAAGGATTCCAGGTGATTGAAAAAGGTGGAGCTCTCCCCCTCCCCAGATCATTTTATGAAGTTAACATCACATCGATACCTAAGCCAGGTAAAGACCCAACAAAGAAAGAGGACTACAGGCCAATATCTTTGATGAACATTGATGCTAAAATTCTCAACAAGATCCTAGCAAACCAGATTCAACAACACATCTCAAAAATCATCCATCATGACCAAATAGACTTCATCCCTTGGATGCAAGGCTGATTCAACATTCATAAGACTATAAAAGTAATTAAATACATCAACAGACATAAAAACAAAAACTGCATGATTATATCATTAGATGCAGAAAAAGCTTTTGATAAAATTCAGCACTCCCTCTTGATTTAAAAAAAAAAACCCAACATCTAGGCATAGGTGGAACATACCTCAAAATAGCAAAAGCCGTCTATGAGAAACCCACAGCCATCATACTCCTAAACAGACAAAAATTGTGAGCATTTCCCCTGAAAAATGGAACAAGACAAGGATGCCCACTCTCTCCCCTCTTGTTCAACATCATTAGGGAACTCCTAGCTAGAACAGTCAGAGAAGAGAAGGTGATCACAGCTATCCAAATATGAAAAGAGGAAGTCAAGTTATCTCTCTTTGCAGATGACATGATTGTATACCTTGAAAATACAAAAGAATCTGCCCAAAACCTCCTGACACTGATAAAGGAAGGTGGCAAAGTCTCAGGGTATAAAATAAATGTACAAAAGTCAATCGCATTTCTATACACCAATAATAAACACACAGAAACCCAAATAAAAAGCACAATCCCATTCACAATAGCCACACACACACACAAAATGAAATATCTTGGCATCTTCCTAAGTAGAGATGTGAAAGACCTTCACAATGAAAACTACAAAGCACCTCTCAAAGAAATCAAAGATGACACAAACAATTGGAAAAATAGTCCATGCTCATGGACTGGAAGAATCAACATTGTTAAGATGTCCATTTTACCTAATGCAATCTACAGATTTAATGCAATACCAAATCACCAGCAATATTCTTCTCAGACCTAGAAAAAACAATACAGGAATTCATGGAAACATAAATGACCAAGAATAGCCATACAACCCTCAACAACTACAAAAAAGCAGGAGACATCACACTCCCAGACATTAAACTTTATTATAAAGCTACAGTAATCAAAACAGCCTGGTATTGGTACAAGAACAGGCATATAGATCAATGGAATAAAATTGAGATTCCAGAAGGAAAACTTCAATTTCTCAACCAACTCATCTTTGACAAAGCCTCTACAACCCACTACTGGGGAGAGGAGAACCTTTTCAGTAAATGATGATGGGAAAACTGGCTGGCCACATGTAAAAGGAAACAGGACCCCTACCTATCGCCATACACAAAAATTAACTCTAAATGGATCACAGACCTAAATGTAAAACCTCAAACTGTAAGAACTTTAGAAAATGCAGTAGACATTCTTATGGAAATTGGAACTGGCAACCAATTCCTGATCAAAACTCAAAATGCACAAGCTATAAGAGATAAGATAGACAAGTGGGACCTCATTAGACTGACAAGCTTCTGCAAAGCCAAAGATACTATCAAGAGGACAGGGAGACAGCCCATAGGATGGGAAAAAATACTTGCCAACTCCGTATCTGACAAAGGCCTAATATCAAGGATCTACAAGGAACTTGCACATGCTGAAAAGAAAAAAAACAAGCAGCCCCATTACAAAGTGGGCCAAAGATATGAAAATACACTTGTCAAAAGAAGACATGCAAGCTACCAACAGATACATGAAAAAATGTTCAATCTCACTAGTCATCAAGGAGTTGCAAATTAAAGCTACACTGAAATACCACCTAACTCCAGTCACAATAGCCATCATCACTAACTCAGAAAATAACAGATGCTGGAGATGTGGCAAAAAGGGAACACTTCTACACTGTTGGTGAGGGTGCAAACTAGTATAGCCCCTGTGGAAATCAGTGTGGCAATTCCTAAAATTCTAAAAATCGACCCTGCAATTCCCCCCTACTGGGAAAATACCCGGAAGAATTCAGGTCACTCTATAAAAAAGATACCTGCACACATATGTTCATTGCAGCATTGTTCACAACAGCCAGAACATGAAATCAACCATACTGCCCATCAAAGAGGACTTGATTTTAAAAAATGTGGTACATATACATAATGGAATATTACACAGCCATAAAAAAGAACAAAATCATGAACTTTGCAGCAATCTGAATGGAATTAAAGTTGATAATACTGAGTGATCTCTCACAGAAACAAAGAACTGAGTATGACATGTTCTCACTTATAAGTACACCTTGAACAATTACTGTATTACCATAGGAAAAGGATTGACAGTAGCGGAAAACTGCACAGTGCGGCAGAGGATAGTGAGGTAGGAGAGACAGTAGCTGATATCTCCTTGGGGAAGGGGGCACACCTCATTAATAAGGATACCTGCACAATGAATATTCGTATGCCGAATCCTGAGTTGCACCCTACAATTTTAAAATTAAAATTAGAAGAGGGAAAAAAAAAGAAGTGGGGGAACCGGGAGCATGTGGCCTCACAGGACAAAGGCCCTGAGTCTTTTATCCACCAGACTATTATTAGTACAAATGGCATGTTTAAGCAAGCATTCAAAAACAAAGTAGAGGCAGTAATGTGTAAACGTTCTTGTCATGACCATAAGCAATTAAATGTGACTGTTTACAGGACATAATGCAACTGTTTGTAGAATAATATGGATAATATAAAACCTCCTTAGTCTAACAGGACACTGTACTTCAGAACTTGTCTCAGCATATATACCTATCTTATTTTTGTCATCATAGGTATTCCTGGCTGATTATGCCTTTGCATGTAGCTAAGCATGCCTTCAGCAAGGTTCAGGCCAAACAGTGGTCTCCAACAACATATAACTGGCATTCCATACAACCCTCAGGGGCAGGTAATAGAGGAGCACACTCATAATAGACTAAAGCTTCAACTTATAAAATAAAGGGGAAACAAGAGACTTTTTCCTTTCCCTCTAGACTTCTCAAACAAATCCTACTTCAAATTTTTTCACATGTAATGATCAGGAGATAACTCCAAGGGAGCATCATTATGGCCAATGCACACCAGGTATCTCTCCACTGGTGTACTGGAAGACACTAGAAGATGGCAACTGGAAAGGCCCTAATTCATTAATAACATGGGGTAGAAGGTTTGCTTATTTCTTTCCAGAGACCACAGCGACAACATTTTGGGTTCCTGGCAGATGTGTAAACAGTGACATGGAGGAAGATCAGCTCACGCGCAATTTCAGCAAATGACCCAGGGAGCTGACGAAGTGTGGAGAACCCAGGTTGCCACCCAAGGATGCCTAAAAGGGGATAACCTAGGGACAAGTAAAGAAGGCACTCAACTTGGCAGCTGCCCTACAAAAACTGACCTTTTGGAAAGCAAGTTATACTCATCCTAATAATTATGGTACTAAAATGAATGTTGTTCATAACAAAACAAATTGGGTCCAAGCTTATGTGTTTGCTGCCTATGTACTTATGGTGGGTCTAAATATTCATATTCAACTCAATCCCACTAGCCAGTTATATCATATTGAATGTATACATTTTTATTTACATCATTTCATTATTCATAATGGCAAAAATCAATCCATTATGCTTATGTATCAGCGTACTGCAATATGGATGCCTATTAATCTTATTGAACAATGGGAAAAACACCCACTTGGCAGATTCTACACTTTATATGTCAAAAGGTGCTGCATAGAGGAAAACAGTCAACGGACTTAATTATCGGTGTTATATTCACTATTATTGGAATAACTACATTTCATGACCACACCAGTTGGAGCTTGTCCGAAGAAATTCAAACTAATAATTTTGTAAATAATCTTGTTCAGAACTCTTCTCATTTATGGCATGTTCAACATACTATAGATTTCACTTTTCAAGATGACTTAGTCTGAAAGATGTGGTGTTTTGGATGGGTCAAGAATTTGAGAACATCCATACCCACATGGAACTTCCTTGTCATTATACTGTTACTACCTATTGTATTATCCCCCCTGAAGAATAACAGGAGTGACTATGATTGGAGTAAGTTTGAGGCCCATGTCTTAGAGGCATGGGGACAATATAATGTAACTTTAGATATTCCTGCTTTACAAAAGGAAATACGACAACTGAACTCTATGAAATTAAATATTTCTAATGATCAAATATTGAAAGTATAGTGACTGGATTTCAAGCTTTTAATCCACAAGTATGGTTCAAAAATCAAAACATTCTTTTTGTTGCTTCTCTTATTGTGGTTTTAACTGTCCTCTTTCTTTTCTGTGCAGTCTGCAGAATTAAATTAACCAGCAGAAGTCAAATAAAGGCTCTTTAACCAAAAATTACTATGGTTGCTCCATCTAACACTTAAATTAAAAAGGGGGAAATGTTGGGAATGACTGCCCTGTTTGAACTCTGCTGAAAACAAATTTACATATGTGCAAAATCACAAGCAGCCCAGAATGCCTATAATGGTAAAGCCAGCTGGGCATGTATGCTGAGGAAGTTCTAAAAGTGCAGTGTCTGTTGTGTTGAGTTAGAAAAAAGTTATACATTGTCTTGCAAGCAGTTGCACTACTTCTTGTAAACAGTCACGTTTTATCACAAAAGCCCTCAAAAAATCAAAACAGGGTCTTCCTTTGCACTATCTGTACTTTGTCCTTGAAGGTTTACTCAACTACGTCATTTTGTGCTAATAAAAGTCTGGTGGGTAAGACACTTGGAGCCTTTGTCCTGTGAGGAAAAGTGCCCCTGGTTCCCCCAACTTATAGTTCTAAAAGTGATTTGTGAATTGTGTTATACCATGCAGTTCCTCTTTCAGAATCCTTTACTTCCCAGCCACAAAGGACCCAGCAGGCTACAATCCTGAGAAACTAAACAGAAGCCCTGGTTCTCCCCATAAAAGGGTGCAGAATGGGTTCTTATCAGATAAGCACAAAGAACATTTATGCCAGTGATATGAGATATGGCAGACAGAACTTCCCATTTCTTCTGAAATTTTTCCTACATAGAAAACAAGAAACCCTAGCATTCATTACGTATAATCCAACAGTGAAGGCAACCAGAGAATAAGCTGACAAGGTCCTTCTGTTTCTTGGCTTGTGTTCAAGGAACCAAGCCTGTATTTCCTTTGTCTCCCCTGAACTTTGGTTGCTATTCCATGGATAGCAAAGTGGCCCCTTGCCTGGCTCAGAGGCTGTCTGTCTTCAGGCATTGCCTTGCTTTTAACTTAGCATAGTTGTTAAGATAAGCATAGTTCAGATATTAACATATATCTTGCTTGTGTGGTTTTGCCCTCCGTTGTGTGAGTTTTGCCCTCCATTGTGTGAGTTTTGCCCTCCGTTGTGTGAGTTTTGCCCCATATAAGAGACATTCAGTGAAAAAAATGTGCTCTCTCTCTTGCTGCTTTCTACCTGGGAGAGAGTCCTTCCAATCCCACTGTTTCTGTGTCTTTTCTTTCTCATTCCCTCCCCCCATCTCTGGCCCTGCTCAGCAGAGGCTGGAACTCCGCAAGTGGTGCCCGAACAGGGACCTGAGTACTGGGGTTGGCATTGGCTGGAGAGGAACACTCATGGAGGCTGACATTTCTTGTGCAACATTTTGATTCATGAGTAAGCAACCGAGGGTAAAGGATTAATCATTGGGAGTAAAACATGGGACATTTACATTCCAAGGAATGCACTCTCTTTGTGCAGATGTTAAAATGTATGATGAAAGCTAGAGGAACTAAGGTTGCAGATAGACAATTAGATAGAATTTTGCAGTTTGTAGAAGTATGTCCCTGGTTTCCAGAGGCCGGGATGGTTAATCTGACTACCTGGGAAAAGTTGGGTAGTTGTTTGAAGGATTATTATCAAGCGCATGGTCTTGAAGCCATGCCAGTAGATAATTTATCTCTGTCAAAGCTAGTAAGAGATTGCTTAGAGCCCTCTCATGAGTTTCATAGAGTGGAGCAGGCCCCTGCCTCTGCGAAGTTCTCTCTGAGCTCCTTCTCTAGCTGCCCACGTTAATCAGAAGGGACCCCCTCCTAAAAATTTTCAACAGGAGCAGGATGAGGCTGTTGCTGGGTCTCACAATGATGAGGTATTTGTGGCCACTCGAGCCTCTATGACTTAGTGTCCTGAGGCTCCCAGCCTGCCTGTGAAAGAGGCTGAACTCTCCATTCTTTCTTTAACTTCTGATACTTTTGCTCAACGTATGGATATGCTTACTGTTCTAGCTAAAAGGTGTTCAGTTTCAGAAGAAGAAGGAGTGCCTTTGTGTCGCACTTTGAGTTCAAAAGAGGAAGTGCCTTCAATACTGGTATATCATTCCTCAATATCTAAGGAGGAGATTTCTCCTGGGGGTGGCAAGGGCATCCCTTGTGCCCCAGTGGCCCCTCAATTGGAGCCAACTAGAGCCTTACTCCTGAATTACAGATCCACACCCTCCCCCTTCTTGGCTCCCATCCAAGCTCTGCCACCCAATGTTAGGAGATGTCTTGTGCATCTCTCCCTTCTACAGAAGACTGTTAAGTCCACCTTACTGCAGGGAGATGATTTGGAAGGATTTCATGCCTATCTGGTAAAGACTACAAGCTTTGATGAACAGGAAAGGGAGATTTGAGAGTATCAGACTCTGTCTCTTAAGTCCCTGAAGAACCTTAAAACCACTGTAGCACAGTACGGAGTCACAGCACCATTTACATTAGCTATACTGGACACTACTTCACAAGAAGACTTGACTCCCTCTGATTGGCATGTGGTTGCAAAGGCATGTTTGTTGGGTGGGGAATATCTGTTATGGAAGACAGATTTCTGGGATAGATGCAAAGAGCAAGCTGAAAGAAATAGAGAAGGTGATCTGAATATGATTAATTTAGACATGCTTTTGGGCCAAGGAGAATACTCCTCCCAGGAGGTACAGATTTTATATCCCTGAGCTGCGTATGGTCAGATCAGTGGAGCAGCATCAGGAGCATGGCGCTGACTACCGTCGGCTGAATTTAAAACAGCCGCTTTCAAAAATACGTCAGGGACCTGATGAGCCTTACCAAGGTTTGCATCTAGATTATTTCAGGCTGTGGGTCCATTGGTGGTAGATGGAGAGGCAAGGACTCCTTTGGTTAAAAAACAAAAACAAAAAAAAACAAAAAACTGGCCTATGAAAATGCCAATTCTGCCTGCCAAGTGGCCATTCATCCTTAAGGTAAGAAAGGGGATTTGACAGATTATATTCGCTTGTGTACTCATATTGCGCCTGCCTATGTGCAGTAGATGGCCATGGCTGCAGCTTACAAGGTACTCCTCCCCACAAAATTTTTAATATAATGAGATCAGGTAATGGAGGAACCTAAGGCACCTGCTTCAACTATGGGCAAATAGGTCATTTCAGTAGGGAATGCCCCACATGTAATCCCAATTCAAAGACCACCCCCCAGAAGGGACCACCCTATATCTATGTGCCCATGATGCAAGTAAGGTATTTACTGGTCTAAAGAATGCCATTCCAAGATGGATGCAAACAGAAATCCCTGGTCGGGAAAATTCCAGAGAGTCCGCCCTGTGCCCCTCAAACAATTGGGGCTATGTCCATTTACGCCCTGCAGCCCATGCCCAGCTTGCCTCCTCAGGGGCATCATTTCCACAACAGGTAAGCGATCTCTACCATACCACCCCAGGGAGTTCCGTACTGGACCTCAGTTCCTCCTCCCACTTCATATTAACCCCAGAAATGGGTCCACAGGTTATTCCCACAGGTGTGTATGACCCACTCTCTGATGACATGGTGGGACTGTTAGTTGGAAGCAGCAGCCTTTCCCTGAAAGGCTTCCAAGTTCTCCCAGGAGTCATAAACTCCGATTACACTAGTGAAATTAAAGTTATGGGAAATGCTTCTCAGAATAATATCACACTCACTGTGGGCATGAAAGTTGCCCAATTAATGTTGTTCTCTTTGAAGAAAATGGGACGTACTATCTCCTCACAAAAACAAGGGTCTACTACCTTTGGTTCTTCTGATCATGCATATTGGGTGCAAGCCATTGAGGAAAAGCAGCCTGAGTATTCTCTGCATATAGAAGGCAAGACCTTCTGATGTTTATTAGATACAGAGGCCGACATCTCTGTTATTAGTCAGGCTCACTGGCCAACTTCTTGGTCTCTTCAAGAAGCAATAACTTCTTTTCAAGGGATTGGCCAGTCTAAGTCTCCTCTGCCAAGTAGCAAACTTTTGAATAGGAAGGATGATGAGGGCCATGAGGGAGATTCTCAGCCCTATGTACTTCCTTTGCTGCTGATTATTCTTTGGGGCTGGGTTGTCTTCCAAGCTATGGGGGTATTGGTATACAGTCCTAGCCCTCAGGTCACTTCCTAGATGCTCAATCAAGGATTTTTACCAAACCAAGGATTGGGAAAGATTAGTCAAGGAATGCAGTATCCCATAACTCTGCCCATAAAAAATAGGAGGTTTGGTTTAGGTCACGCTGAGGCTTTTAAGGAGATTGCTGATCCTATTACTTGGTTATCTAATTATCTTGTATGGTTGGAACAGTGGCCCCTCCCTGAAAAAAAAAAACTTGCAGCAGCAACAGCACTTGTTCAGGAGCAGCTTCAAGCTGGTCACATTGAGCATTCAAACAGTCCTTAGAATACTCCTATCTTTGTCATTAAAAAAAGGTCAGGGAAATGACATTTACTACAAGATTTACCAGCAGTAAATTGCTCCATGGAAATCATGGGGCCTCTGCAGCCCAGCCTGCCTTCACCAGTGGCCATTCATGCTGACTATCACTTGTTTGTCCTAGATTTAAAAGATTGCTTTTGTACTATTCCACTTTTTCACAAGGACCAAAAGCGCTTTGCTTTCTCTTTGCCTGCTGATAATTTTCAACAATCAGTCCAAAGATTTCAGTGGAAGGTTTTGCCTCAAGGCATGGCCAATAGCCCCACCTTATGTCAAACTTTTGTAGCCAGAGTCTTGCAGCCTGTCTGATCATATTTTTCCAAGGCTTATATCATCCATTACATGGATGATGTTCTTGTTGCTCATCCTGATGAAAAGCAGTTACAAGAAGTATGTTTTAAACTACAAAATTCTCTCCATAATGCTGGTCATAGTTGCCCCAGAGAAGGTGCAGGAGATGGCTTCCTGTGAATATCTTGGGAGAATTATAAATGGACGCAAGTCGGATGCAGAAACCTCAAATCAGAATTGATTCTTTAACCATCATGAATGATTTCCAAAAGTTGATAGGTGACATTAATTGGCTGCGCTACTCTCTTGAAATTACCACTACACAGCTCACACCTCTCTTTGAAATCTTTTTTTTTTTTTTTGAGTTGGAGTTTCACTCTGTCACTCAGACTGGAGTGCAGTGGCCGCTCCCAGCCATCGCAGCCTCTACTTGCTGAGCTCCGGAGATCCTTCCACCTCAGCCTTCCAAGTAGCTGGAACTACAGGCATGTGCTACCATGCCCGGCTAATTTTTTATTTGTTGTAGAGATGAGGTCTCGCCTAGTTGCCCAGGCAGATCTGGAACACGCAACCTCAGACAATCCACTCACCTCGGCCTCCCAAAGCGCTGGAATTACAGGCTGAGCCACTGAGCCTGGCCTCTCTTTGAAATCTTAAAAGGTGATTCTGACCCTCAATCAGCAGCTCTTCACCCCTGAAGCTTAATCTGCATTACAATTGGTACAAGAAGGTGACCACCATGCAGCAGGTTTCTTACATCTCTGTTACTGAACCTTGGTCACTGCTAATATTGCCTACATCTTATTTACCCACAGGAGTTTTTTGGCAAAAAATACCCGTGGAATGGCTGCATTTGCCAGCCTCCCGATGATGCACCATGACACCATATTATGAATCTGTCGCCCTCCTCATTATCTAGAACCGACGGCGAGCCAGGGAGATTTTCGGCCATGAGCCTGCTTTAATTGTAGTACCTTACACTACTCCTCAAATGACTTGACTTTGGAGGACATGCCCTGCATGGCAGTTGACTATAGTCCACTTTACTGGGCAAGTGGACTTCCACAATCCTCCTTCTCAACTTCTTACTTTTGCAAAAAAAATCATTCTTTCATTTTTCCTCAGGTTACCAGTGCTCAACCTCTGCAGGATGATTTGGTTTTACAGACGGTTCCTCTTTTGGAACAGCAGTCACGGTCATTAATGGTGTTTCTCATTTTCAGACAGATTATGATTCCACTCAATGAGTCAAGCTATTTGCAGTTTGTCAGGTCTTTGGAGATCTCCCTGAGAGATGTTTTAATCTTTACACTGACAGTCATTGAATTGCAGGTATGCTATGTCGTTTGGAAACTGTAGTCTACATACTGTCCTTCCTCCTCCCCCACTGATGTAATTGCTCTTTTACAGACCATTCAATTGCATATTTGTGCTCACAGAGAACCCTTTTATGTTGCTCATATTCATGCTCATTCTGCCCTTCCTGTTCCATTATCCGAAGGCAATGCCCTTGCTGATGAGGCTATGCGATTTTATGCTTTCCCTTTACCATCACTGACTTCCCCAGCTACTGCTTCCCATGCCCTTATTCATCAGAATGTCCAAAGTTGACGCTGCCAATTTTCATTGTCTAGAGAAACAGCTAGACAAAGTCAATAATTGTCCTATTTGTCCTCAGTTTCACTCCTCTCCTGCTGAGGATGTGAATTCCCAGGGTCTGTTGCCAGGACACTTATGGTAGATGGATGTCACACACATTCCTTCTTTTGAAAAGTTGGCTTATGTGCACTGGTTTTATTTTTGCCTCAGCCCGATCAGGCAAAGTGGCTCAATATGTTATACCCCATTGCTTTTCATGTCATGGGCATTCCCAAATCCATCAAGACTGACAATGGCCCTGACTATGTTGGTAAGTCTTTTGCCCAATTCTGCTTCATATTTCAAATCTCTCATACCTCCAGAATCCCCTATAATCCACAGGGGCAAGGCATAGTGGAGTGTGCCAATAGAACACTCAAAACACAATTACAAAAATTTAAAAAGGGGTATATGTTAAACCCAAAATTCTAAATCTGAGAGACCACCAGAGAGCCAGCTCTGATGCAAATACGTGAGGGTCTTTATTCATGCTCGAGTCTGGGCTCACGTTTGAAGCCGACGCAGCGGCTTCAGGGACAAGAGCCTCGATTCAGGTTAACATGCACCTTTTATACATAATTCTGAGGGAGTGGGGTGGCTTTACAAACTTGTGCACACAGGATTGGATAAAAACTATATGACGCAGTTATAAAGACTTTGATTGGTTGATTCGAGTTTGATTTGCACAGGATCAGGTTTAGTTATTCGTGATTGATGGAAAATAGCTAAACGGGCAGAGTGGAATGCCAGATAAGCTAGGTTTACACAGTCACTGTGACTGTGTATAAATCAGCTCGGGCATACAGGTAGGTTTGAGATAACGCAGAGCCCACCAGAAGTGGGCTGGCACCACAGAGTCTACCCCAATTAAGCAAAGGAATGTCCAGAAGGGGCTTAGTGCTTAACATTTACATCCCGTTGCAGAAGCAGAAGAAGTCAGCATGGCAATTGGGACAAACAAAGCTTAACAAAGTTCTGAGTACAAACACTGCTTAAAACATTGTATAACTATACAATCAGTCACTACCCGGCACCCGACATGTGCCTAATTCTACGGGGTCTGAGGTAGGATTTAAAATACTAAGAATTCATAATATATAGTGAGTGTGAGGTAGGGATATATAAAATACAATGAACGTGAGGTAGGGGTATTTGGCAAGTATAGCTTCTTAAGTCACTTGGGTCTCATATATACACATTCCTCCCCACATACACTATTGGCACATGCATTATTAATTCTTAAATTTTTTAATTTGGATAATGAAGGGGTCATGGACCGGGCTACTTCTATCCCACAATCTAAGACTGAATTACAGTATGTTGAAACATTTGGAGGGTGGGTGAGACAGATCTTTCCACCTCAGCAGGACCCCCTCAGCTTGGTATTTGGAAGCTTATGACAGCTTTAGGGCAAATTCTCATCTCCTACCAGTCTGAATCTAACCAGCTGTCTTACAATGGTTCCCATTAGGTGTTTGCCTGTGTTCCCACAGCTTACATTTTAATGGCAGGGCTCTGGAAAATTACGATGGAGTCCTCTTATTTTTTCTTAAAGTGTTCTCATTGTAATCTCACTAATTGTGTCTCTCCTCGAAATAGAGGACAGCAAGTTGTGGTATTGCATCAACCCTCTTTTGTTATGATGCCTGTAAATATTTCCGGGCTGTGGTATCAGGACTCTGGCTGGCACATGCTTTCTCGAATTTCCAACGTGCTTGACCAACAGCAAAGGTTTATTGGACTTTTAGTTGCTAGTGTTACTGCATTGGTTATGCTGATTTCAGCAGCCATCGCTTCAGCAATGGCTTTGACTCAAGAAATCCACACTGCTCAGTATGTAGACCATCTGGCTAAGAACATTTCCACCACTTTATCCAGCCAAGTAACCATTGATGTTAAATTGGAGGTACGACTCAACGCATTGGAGGAAACGGTCCTGGTTATTGGAGACAAGGTTGCTGCTTTAAAGACTCAGGTTATGTTATGATGTCATACAGAGTTCCAATGAATTTGTGTAACTTCTAAGCCTTATAATAATTCTGAATGGCATTGGAATCTGGTTAGAAATCATTTGCTGAGAATTTGGTCTTCTAATAATGTTTCTTTGAATATTGCTCGATTACATCAAGATATTGTAAAAATTTCTACAGCTGGGTCACCTTTATTGCCTGCTAGCTCATTGGCTAATGATATTCTTGGCAAAATTAAGCAATTGGCATCGTCACATAGCTTGTGGTCTACAGTATATTCTTTAATAGCATTGGGAGTGCTGATTTTGATTTTACTGTTTTGTCTCACTGTCTGCATCTGGGCAGGAGGATGAGCCATTGAAGAGCTCCAAATAGAGGTTCACAAGCTGCACTTAAAAGAAAAAGAAAAGGAGGAGATGAAGGAAGCCAAAACATAAGGTGACAAGGTTCTTATGTTTCTTGGCTTGTGTTCAAGTATCCAAGAATGCTTCCTTCATTTCCCCTTACATTTAGCTGTTATTCTGCAGATAATAGAGTGGCATGACCTCAACCATGCCTAGCCCGGAGGCTGTCTGCCTTAAGTGATTGCCTTGCCCTTAACTTAGCATAGATGTTAAGATAAGCATAGTTTAATCATTAACATATTCTGCTTGTGTGGTTCAGTTTAGACATTAACATATATCTTGCTTGTGTGGTTTTCCCCTCCCTTGTGTGATTTATGTGCTATATAAGAAGCATGCAGTAAAAATAAATTTGTTCTCTCTCGCTCTCAGCTACCAGGGAGAGTAACCTCCCAATCCCTCTGTTTCTCTGTTTCTTTCTTTCTCATTCCCTTCTCCTACCTCAGGTCCTGCTCAGTGGAGGTTGGAACTCCACGCCTAACTCCAACGGTGATGACATTAAGAGAAAGTAATTAGGTCATGAGGGTTCTGAACTAATGAATAGAATTAGCACCTTATAAAAAAGTCTTGAGGGTGCTAGATAGCCCCTTCCACTCTTTTTACCATATGACGAGGCTGAGAGATTGGGTCATCTTTGAAGCAAAGAGCAAGTTCTCACTGGATATCAAATCTTAGTGCCTTGACCTTAGACTTTCCAAACTGAAGACCTAAAAACCATCCATTTATGCTGTTTATAAATTAGTCAGTCTAAAATATTTTGTTATAGCAACCTGAATGAACAAAGATGTCACCTCAAATTATAGTATGTAGAAAACCCATTTTATTATGCTCATGAATTATGTGGGTTCAGAATTAGGATAAGGCACAGAGGAGATACTTATCTCTGCCATCAAAGTCTCAACAGTTTGGGTGTGACAGAAGACTGGGACTGGAGTCACCTGGAACTCCTTCATTCACATATGAGACACCTGGGCTGCAATGACTCAAATACTGAACTATGCTAGGAATGCATTGAATGCTTACATATGGTCTCTCCAATATAGTGATCACAGAGCAATCAGATTTCTTGTGTGAGGGTTGTCTTCTTCCAGAACAGGCATCCCAAGAGAAGCAGTAGAAGCCTCGTGGCCTTTTCGATCTACCCTTAAAACTTATTTGGCACTATTCTTACCAATTCCATTGGTTAAACTTGTCCAACTTCACCCAGAAAAAAGGGAGAGGAAATAGACCCTACCTCTCAGGGGGAGGAGTGTCAAAGAATGTTTTGGCTGTCACTTTTGAATCACTGCACCATGGTAATTGTGTAGATTTGGGGGGAATCATTGAGATGAGAACCCATGAATAGAATCAGTATGTTTAGTTTTCTAGAGCTGCCGTAACAAAATGCCATGGACTGGGTGGATCAAACAATAGAAATATACATTTTCTCACTGTTTTGGCAGCTGGGGTATATACAATCAAGGTGTCAGCAGGGTTGACTCCTTCTGAGTCTTCTCTCTTTAACTTTTACATGGCACCTTCTCCATGTCTTCATGTGGTCTTCCCCTGTGCCAACTCTTTCCTATCTTCTGTTGTTATAAGCATACCAGTCATAATAGATTAGAGTCAACCCTAATGACCTTATTTTAACTCAATCAGCTATTTAAGGGTTCTCTCAGCAAATATAGTCACATTCTGACTTTCTGGAAGTTAGGGCTTCAATGTAAGAATGGATGGGAGGAACACAACTGAGTCCATAACACAGAGTTATGGGAGAAGGTGATGAGAACAAATGCTGGAGATGTGACTGAAGGGAGAGATGGACCCAAGATGATGTGTCTGGAGGTCTGAACTAGAGATAGGAATTTGGGGAATGTTAACTGAGGTATGCTTGAAGACTTAAGTATGAATAGGTTCACCACAGAGAATGTCAGACAGGAGATGAAAAAAATTTCTATAATTGCAAGGATATAGTTAGTATTGATTGCATTGCAACTCATGCTAAGTAATTAGTATCAGTTTTCTTATTTGTTCTGCTAAAGAAAAGACCTCACAATATTATTATTCTCAGTTAACAGATGAAGAAATGAGACTTAGTGCAGTTAAATCCAGGGTCAAATCCAACACACCACCTTTTTTTTTTTTATGGCCTGAGAGCAACGAATGGTCTTTCTATTTTTTATTAGTTGAAGAAAATGAAATAAAGAGTATTTTGTCACATGTAAAAGTATTTAAAACACAATTACAGTGTCATTAAATAAAGTTTTATTGGCACACAGTCATGCACATTATTTACATATTGCCCGGGGCTGTATTCATGCCATAACAACAGAGCCCAGGAGTTGTGATGGAGACCCAGAGCCTGCCAAACATAAAATATTGATTATTGGTCCTTTACAGGAAATGCTTGGTATCCCTGGGTAAACTGGCTTATCCAGTCACAGAGCTAGAAAACAGTAGACCTGGGGTTTCATCACAGGCAATCTGGGTTCACTCTCAGCCTTGTGATTTACAGAGAGACTTCCCTGCTCATAAAGGCCCTTTCAGATACTTTTTCAGCTACAAGGTTCAGCAATTTTGCAGCACAAGCAGAAATTTCCTCTACCCAGGTCAATTCCAAGGTCACTTCCCCTTCAGTCTTGCAGAGTTTGGCAATGAGACTACCCCCAATGGGAGTCAAAGTTAAAGATGTACCTTTTTTCCTTCTCATGATTTTCAGGCTCAAATACCAAATTCTTTGTGTATTTGCAAATCCTGGTGTGTTGCTCATGAACCATTAACTAGCAAGGAAAAAAAAAACTCCTATCATTTTAAGCAGAGGCTTATGGGAAACAGAGGCAGCCAGGAGCCCAGTTTCAGGAAGAATAGTCAGACTTCAAAATACTTGTCTTTCATTTATTCTTGTCATCTGTGTGTAATGGTGCTTTCTGCCAATCTCTCTCTTTTTTTTTTTTTTTGAGTCAAAGTCTCACTTTGTGACCCAGACTGGAGTGCAGTGGCCGCTCCCGGCCACCGCAGCCTCAACCTGCTGGGCTCCGGCAATCCTTCCACCTCAGCCTTCCAAGTAGCCGGAATTACAGGCATGCGCTACCATTCTCAGCTGATTTTTTTTTATTTATTGTAGAGATGAGGTCTCGCTGCACAGGCGGGTTTCGAACCCGCGGACTCAGGCAATCCACTCACCTCAGCCTCCCAAAGGCGTGGGATTACAGGCTGAGCCACCGAGCCCGGCTCTGCCATTCTCTTTATTTTAATCTCCCCACAAGATTTTGTAATTATCCATGCTGTTGCTACCTGAACTCTATCATAGCTTCCTGTCTAGTATTTTCATAGGCAAACTCATACAGGACAGTTTGTACAGATATGGTGAATGTGGGAAAGCCTTGGTCAGAAGTTCTGGCTCAATAGACACCAGCAATCTCACACTGAAGAGAAACTCTATCGATGCAGTGTGTGTTGGAAAGCCTTTTCCCAAAAGGCATATCACATCAGAATACACCAGAGACTTCATATAGGAGAGAAGTGTTATGAATGCACCGAGTATGGAAGAACCTACCATTTAAAGTCATAGCTTACCAAACATCAGAAAATTCATACAGGAGAGAAAACTTATGAATGTAATGATTTCAGCAAAGCCTTTAGAAGCAAGTCAGAGCTCATTGGGCATCTGAGAACTGGAGAGATACCACAGTGATGCAGTGAATGTGGTAAAGAATTTGCCCACAAGTCAGTCCTTATTAAACATAAGAAAATTCACACAGGAAAGAAAGCTATACATTCACTGAGGTGGAGAAACCTTCCTTGGGAGTCACAGCTCTTTGTACATGAATGAACTCACACAGGAAGAAAATACTATGAACATACTTTCTGTGCCAATGCCTTTTTCAGGTACCCAGCCCTTATTAATGTCAGTGAGCCCCTAGAGGGGAGAAAAGTAATTAATTGTGGAACAGCCTTTTTCAAGAAGTCAAGCCTTAGTAACTAATCAGGAATTTGAACAGGGAATAAACCTTGCAAATGAAGTTAGTTGTCCCTTCGATAGTAAATTATGTCCTGTATGTAACAGATATTGTGTAGTAAAAATTCCTCTGATACCAGAAAGGTGGAGAAGTCTTTAGCTGGAATCCTTCAACCATTTTATGTCAAATAACTAATATTTGGGAAGAAACACTATGAATACAGAAGTTGGAGAGGACACCTTTGTGAGATGTTAGATTTATTCATCATCAGTGCAATCATTTCATGTAGAAATGCAGCTATTGTGGGGAATCTCTGCCTAAAGGTGACATCTCAATTGGTATCAATTCTCAGAGGAATATTTAGGAAACGGTGTGTGGTGTTATCAGTGCTAAATTGTACCTCTTCATGTATAAGAGAAACAAAGAAAGGTACCTGTAGAGACAATAGAAACAGAAAAAATTTTTAATAAAATATAGAATTTATTATACAAAAGTGAAATGACTAAAAGTAAAAAATAAAGGAAATTTACCAAACTAACTCATGTACTACCCTTTTATAACTTGGGAGTCTTGGAAAGACTACTTTAATAAATTAACTGATTTCTTTTTCTTTGAGTGGGAGTCTTACTTTGTTACCCAGTTAAAGTGCAGTGGATCACTCACAGCCAATCCAGTGTACATCTGCTGGGCTTTGGGGTTATGTCCACATCAGCCTTCCAAGTAGCTGGAAGTACAGACGCTCGCTGCCAAACCCAGAAAATTTTTGATTTATTGTATGGACAAGGTCTCTCTAAATTGCCAAGGCTGGCATAGAACCCACAGGCTCAGACAGTCCTCTCACCTCAGCCTCCCAATGTGCTAGGATTACAGGCTGAACCACTGTGCCTGATCAATAAATTAACTCCTAAACACCAGCCTTTGTATCACATAATGAAAACCTATGAATACAATGCATTTGAAATAAAACTATGTTAGTTTTGTATGGCTGCTATACCCAACTAACGCAAATTTGCTTCCTTTTTGAATTACTATGTTACAATTCTGGAGCTCTGCAGTTCACTGGACTCAAATTGTGACCAGAACTGTTATTTCTTTTTGAGACTGTAGGGGAGACCCTTTTCTTGCTCTTCCAGCTTCTAGAAGCTGTTTAAATTCTGTGGTGTGTGGCCTGTCAATTGTCAGTCAGTTCTTACATCACTCTGACACTAATTCTTCTGCCTCCCTCTTCATGTTTAAGGACCCTTGTTTCAGCACTGAAAACATTCAGGCAAACCAGGATAATCTCACTCTCTTAAAATAATCTGATTAGCATACTTAATTTCATCTGCTACCTTAATTCCCCTCTATCAATGTAACATATTCCAGGGTTCTTGGGGATTCAGATATGGACATCTTTAGGAGGCCATTATTCTTTTTGCCACAATATCATTAGATGTCAGAAAATTCACACTGTAATAAACTCTCACCTAACCATTAATAAACGTGCAAAAACATATTCTCAGATATGTAATTATCTATAATGATTATGATCAAAATTTATTAATGTGTTATTCCATAATTAGTGACTCTTAGATTGGGATTGTTATATGTGTGCATAGTGGAATGCATTTCAAATATTTGAATCAAATTATTAGCCCTGGGAAGAACTCTTAAATATCCTAAAACAACATGAGAATCATGTTGCTTGAAGTGTTTCCAAACATGTTTCTCTATCCTATAATTGTATAGATTGACATATTTTATATATGGAATGTATTTGACAAGACGTATTTAGATATTGACTAATATTTTTTTCTAGTCAGTTCCAACATCTCTTTTTATTTGTGTCATATATATATGGAGATATATATATATATATATATATATATATATATATATATATATATCCATGTACTTTAAATATCTTTTTAAAAATACACAATATATGAATTAACTTTTTCATATATTGGGAAATGGGAGATTCTGACAACTTTCCCTGAATAAAGGAAACAAATGAAATGAACAAGAATCTTCCAATCAATATATTCCTTGATTGCCCGAACTTACTGCCTGGAGAAAACTTCTGATCTGTGGTATAGAGAGAAAAACTCACACAAATTTCAGCTGTCTCTCTGAATTGAGACAGAAGTTAGAGTTTCAGAAATTTTAGGTTTCCTAAATTTATGGGTCAGTTTACTGGAGAGGAGATATACTGTCAGAGAAAATTCTAGAGATTTTCCCCAAATTTCAGTAAGTCATAATTCAGCACTTATATATAAGGAACACCTTTATTCCTCAGGATAGGGAAGGAAACATTAGAAACGAACATACAGAAAAATTCTTGGCGCTCATAGAAGGTTGGGAATAATTTGTGTTTCTACCAGCTAGACTGGAAGTGCCTCCTTTCATTTCGAGAATTGACAGTCAATTTTTTAAAGCTTGTTGCCTCAGTGACTGGCTCATATTAACTGGAGACTAAAGGTTGCTTTGATCCCTCCTCAAAAAGCATCCATGAAAGCCAGCAAAGGACCAAAGTTTCCAAGTAATTTAGTAAATTCCCAGAGCAGAGCCTAATAATTAAAGGAATAGAAACCAATTCATTAATTAGTAATGTAAAATTTAGTATATCTGGTATCTAATCAAAACTTAGGTTTGCAAAAGAAGCAGGAAAATCTGGTCCATAACATGAAGAAAAGACAACAGAAAGGGATCTATATGTGGCAAAATGAGAGAATTAGCAGAAAAGCATGTTAAAAACAGCTGTTACAAATATTCTATATCAGCCAGTCACGGTGGCTAATGGCTGAAATGTCAGCACTTTGGGAGGCCAAACCAGAGGATTTCTTGAGCCCAGGATTTAGAGACCAGCCTAGGCAACCTAGAGAGCTTGCCTCCACAGAAAATTATTTAAAAATAAAATAGCCAGGTATGGTGGCATGTGCCTATGGTCTGAACTACTTGGGAAGCTGAGGAGGAAGGATCACCTGAGACCAGGAGGTAGAGGCTGTGGTGAGCCATGATCATGCCCTGCATTCCAGTATGAGTAACAAAGAGAGACTTCAGCTCAAATGAATAGATTTTTTTAAATATTCCTTATGTTCAAGGAGGATGTATTAAGTGGAATATATAAGTTAATAATTACATTGGGGGTTTCCACCATCTGAACCAAGAGGCATAGGAGACTCAATCTAAGCACTGGAGCCCCAAGATGTACAGCCTCTAAGGGAGAGTTCAGAATGTCACAGTTGCCAAGCAGTGGGACTAGGTTCCCCCAGGAGGAGAAACAAGCTCAGTTGGTTGGGGAGTGAAGTCTCCCCTGTGTCTAGTCCCTCTTGGTGTTTTCTGGGAACTGAGGCTCCTGTGCAGGGCTGTTGAGCTTCCAAGGAAGTGCAGAGTGGTCAAGGGCAGCGTCTGAGACAACAGTGCTTGGCTGCTGAGGTTTCTGGGAGTACAGTTTGGAGGACAAACAATTGCTTTTCAAGTTAGGTGTTTGTGCACCTTGACTGTTTAGACTCTGCAGGGGTCTCTGACAGACACCTTTCATTTTCTTTCAACCAATTTTTTCTATGTGAATCGATCCTACCTGTGTGTTCCCTTCAGTTGAGGAGGGACCAGCTAGAATCCCAACCAGTGGCTGCTGGGGCTACCTTGGGTAACATGTGAGGGATCTGGTCTTGGGTTGGTCAATTCTGAGCCCATCTGGTAGTTCTGTTTTGACCCAGGCAGACTCTTCGGATTGGGCTAAGTTGATTCTTTGTGGGTCTGTTTTGCAGTGTGGCTATGAGGGGAAGCATCTCCCACAGAATACATTGGTGTGCGGTATATGTGTTCCCTGGTTCCTCCTGTTCTAGTGGGCCAAATGGAATCCATGTTGGGAGCTGGGGAGAGACTTTAGGTGTAGGTCCTAATGAACCTGACTCTGGAAACTTTAATCCAGTCCTGTTTCGATGGGCAGCTCTGTGTTTTCCATGTTTTTGCTGTTGTGAATAATTCTGAAATAAACCTGTGTGCAGGTATCTTTTTTGTAGAATGAATTGAATAACTCTGGGTAGATTCCAGAAGGGGGATTACTCGGTTCTTTAAAAGGTCAATTTCTAATTTCTTTAGGAATCATCGCATTGTTTTCTATAGAGGTTGAACTAGTTTGCATTCCCATCAACAGTATAGAAGCGTTCCGTTTTCTCTGCACCATCACTAGCATCTGTTGTTTTTTGTCTTATTAATGAAGACCATTTTTACAGGAGTTAGGTGGTATCTCAATGTGGTTTGATTTGCATTTCTCTGATGATTAGTGAGGCTGAGCATTTTTTCATAAGCCTGTTGGCTGCTCATATGTCTTCTTTTGAGAAGTGTCTTTTAAATAGAACTTTTTCTACAAGTGGGAAGATTTAGACATAAACACCTGGTGTACAGACTTACAGATTCCATCTACCTTGCTTTGGTTTCCATTCTAGTACTTGGGTCTCTAGCTTCTAGAACCCTCCAGACCTAAGAGTAGACATTCAGTATGCTATCCCACCAGAAGTAGTCTTGCTCTGATTCTGTACAGGATAGAATATATTTCAGGTTCCCATTGCTTTTCTCTGTATCTATGTTTAGGGTGAGAATAGAAGACTAGAAACTTCTCATTTGTATATGTGCTAATTAGTCTGATTGCTGAAGGCTCTTTTTTCCAATCCTACCTTTGTGCTTTTAAAAATATGTCCTTCATCAAGAGAGGGGAATTGAGTAATTGTTACAATTCTAAAATTCTACAATTCTAAAAGTTTGGACACTCTCTTTTACCCTTGATTAGAAATCGGTAGTCAGAAGTTCAAAATCAGAGGACAGCAGTGTAGATAGTGCCTTAAAAATGCTGACTTTTTTCTAAGAATGGAAGAAAATGATCAAGGTCCTGGTGAGATTTTGTTTCTCACTTTTTCTTTTCTTTCAAGTGGAATTGCAGAGGCTTAATAACTATAAAACAACAAAAATGTATTATCTCTTAATCATTTAAGTCAGAAATTTAGGTTGGCATAGCAGTTTTCTGTGCTTAAAGTTTCACAAGACTGAAGTCAAGGTTGAGCCTACTGTGTTCTTATTGGAAAGCTCTGGCAAGAATTTTCTTCCAAGTTTATTCAGGTTGTGGCCAGACTGTAATTCTGAAATTTCTGTTTCTTTGTTGGTTGTTTGTTTACGGGGAGTGTCAATTTTAAATTCCCATAGAAGCTGTCCACATTCCTGCTGCTTTTCATGTGGCCACCCTCCAACAATACCGGGTAGAGTTTCTTTCATACTTACATCTCCCCAGCGTTCTCCCCTGCCTCATCTCTGTGAGGGACACTTGGCCTCCCTCTTCTGCTGAAAACCTTATGTAATTACATCAGCTTAATCATCAGCAGATCAGTAACACTAACATCCTCTCCAGTTTCCTTTCACAGCAGTTCCTTAGTTAACATTTTATTGAACAACTAGGGGATAAGAATCTTGAGTAGATACTTTCAGAATTCTGCCTAACCCCCAATTAACATAAGAAATACAAGAAGTTATTTGTTGTTCATAAGGAGAATCAGACTAAGTTCTTAGAAGAAGTAATTATTTCTTGGCACTTGTGTATATAGATGAGATAAGAATCAAAATTTCTTTTTTATATCAATAGCCAGTTGTTCCAGAAAGATATTGGTTAAAGATCTTTTACTTAGTGGACTCACTCATCATATCGATGTAAAAATCAATTGAATGTATTAGTACAGATCTTGTTCTAGAGATTTTATTTCTTCTGTTTGCCTATATGTCTGTCTTTGTCAATACTACACTTGTCTTGGTTTTCATAGCTTTAATGTAAGTCTTGAAATCAAGTAATTAATTCCATCCTCCAACTTCTGTTTTTTTTTTTTTGACTTTTCTACATTCTTTGCTTATCCATTTACATTTGAGAATCAGTTTGTTTATGTCCTCTAAAATGCTTGTGTGTATGTGTGTGTGTGTGTGTGTGTGTGTGTGTGTGTGTGTGTCAAAGTCTCATTCTGTCAGTTTATTGCTGGTGTATAGTTTTGAGACTATCTTTTCCATGTTTATTTTATCCCTGAGACTTGGCCAAAGTCTTTTATTAGGAAGGAATTGACAGATTCTTTTGTGTTTTCAAGGTTTAGGACCCTGTCATCTGCAAAGAAGAATGACTTAACTTCCTCTTTTCCTATTTGGATACCCCTGAATTACTACTCTTGTCTGATTGCTCTAGCTAGGACTTACATAGCTATGTTGAAAAGGAGGAGTGAGAATGGACATCCTTGTCTTGTTCTGCTTTCCAGTGGAAATAGTTCCAATTTCTATCTGTTTATCAGTATGTTGGTTGTGGGTTTTGGCTCTTGCTATTTTCCATTATGTTCCATCTAAACCTAAATGTTCAAGGGTTTTCTCAAGAAGGGGAGCTAGATTTTATTGAAAACTTTTCCTGTGACTAATGATATAATCCCAAGTTTCTTGTTTTCACATCTGTTGTATTTAATTACATTTGTGATCTTGTGGATGTTGAAGCAGATTTTTATCCTGGGGATGAACCTACTTGGTCATTTTGGATGATTTTTGGGATGTGTTGTTGGATTTGATTAGCTAGAATCTTGTGGAGAATTTTAACATCTATGTTCATCAGCATTATTGGCCAGTAGTTCTCTTTCTTTGTAGGCTCTTTACCCAATTGGCTATTCATGGGTTATTAGCATCATAAAATTATTTGGGGACAGTTCCATCTTTCTTAATTACCCAGAATACTTTCAATAGGATTGGTATCAGTTCCTCTTTGTAAGTTTTGTACAATTCTGCTGGAAAGTATCCTGGCTCAGAGCTTTTTATTTTTTTGTACTTAGTTTTCTTATTGCAAAATCAATTTCCTGGGTTGTTTTTGATCTACTTAGGGTCTCAATTTTCTCAGTTTCAACCTGGTAGATTGGGTAATGTCAGAAAATCCTCCATTTTTGTGTCCTGCATGGCAGGGTGGTAAAGGATCCTGAAAGAGGAACAGTGCAGAATAGCACAATACACATTTTAAGTTAGAAAGTGAGGGACCAGGAGGTGTTCCATTTCATGGAACAAAAGCCCTGAGTCTCTCACCCAGCAGACTTTTATTAGTACAAAATGACATAGTTAAGTAAGCCTTCAAGGACAAAAAGTAGACAGTGTAAAGAAAAGATCCCTGTTATGATCTTAGAAAGCTCTCACAATAAAGTGTGACTGTTTACAGGACATAACGCAGCTGTTTGCATGACTTTTTTTATCTAATCCAACACAACAGACACTGCAGCTTTAGAACTTACCTAATCAGACATGTCTATCTGGCTTTGCCATTATAGGAATTGTTGGCTGGTTGTGACTTTGCAAATACAAAAGTGTATTTCAGGCAGAGTTCAAGAAGGGCAGTGATCTCCAACTGTCTAGGTGTTTGGATCTTGATAGGCTGGTGTTAACTGGCCTATAGGACTTAACACTAGTATGATATGGGTGGCCTTGCACCTGTATTTTTAAGTACGACATGGGAAGGCATAGGCACCCAAGAGATGTATAGGGTTTGGAACTTCAGAAGTTTGGGGTTTGGAAGGCGTTGAGATTTTAAAAGTCCAATGACTTCTCATAGGTTAAGAAAGAGCCTTCTCTAAAACCTTCTCTTGTTTTTCCCTGTCTTCTGAGTCCCTCCTGCCTCTCAATGTATCCACAATAAAAAGTGCTTTCTTGCTTGTTGGTTCTTTTGTGATGGAGTCTCACTCTGCTATGCATGCTGGAGTGCAGCAGCATGCTCACAACCACCACACCTCCACCTACTGGGCTAAGCTGAATCTTCTGTTTCAGTCATCCAAGTACCTGAAACCACAGGCAAGCACCATCACTCCCGGTTTTTGGGGGTGGGTATAGATGAGGTCTTGCCATTTTGTCCAGGCTGGTATCAGACCCCTGGCCTCAGAAAGTCCTCTTTCCTCCACCTCCCAAAGTGCTGGGATACAGCCATGAGCCACAGTTCCCAGCATGAAAAGTGCTTTGAAATGGTCAAGGTCTTATCAAATCTAATGTAAAATGTATATCATGAAAATCGTGGTGTCTGGAACTCTGGTATTCAAACTTACTGCCTGCTTTAAGTTCCTCCTTTTTAGGTTTGTCTAATCCATAAGGGGATTTCCCCACACCACAAATCTGATACTCAGAGGTAACAAAATGGTTTTTTGTTTTCTTTTGTTTTGCTGAGTCATGGTCTCACTCTGTCACCCAGGCTGGAGGCTGGAGTGCGGTGGCATGCTCACAGCCATGGCAGCCTTGACATGCTGGGCTCAAGCAATCCTTCTACCTCAGCCTTCCCAGTAGCTGGAACCACAGATGTAGGCCACCACATCCAAGCTAATTTTTTTTTTTTTTGTGAGTTTGCAACTAACTTTGATGCCAAAGCTGGAGTGCGTTGGCACACTCACAGCCACTGCAGTCATGACCTGCTGGGCTCAAACGATCCTTCTGCATCTGCCATCCAAAGTAGTTGTATCTACAGACACAAGCCACCATGTGCTGCTAATTTTTTGAGATTTATTGCAGAGACAAGGTATCACCAAGTTGCCCAGGCCAATCTTGAAGCCCTGGGCTCAGGCAAGCCCCTCGCTTCAGGGTTCAAAGTGCGGGGATTACAGATTGAGCCACTGTGCCTCATATATTTTATGATTTATTGTAGAGATGAGGTCTTGCCAAGTTGCCCAGGCTGGTCTCGAACCCATGGGCTCAGGCATTCCTCTCACCTTGGCCTCCCAAAGTGCTGGGATGATAAGCATGAGACACCACACCTGGCCTCACATTGATAAAAAATTATTTTAGTTCCTTTTCCATATTTGTGTGATTTGTTTTATTATAAAGATGTGAATCCACTGAATACATAGTTTACAATTTGCTTTTTTAAAAATAATGTTAATGTTATATGATAAAATCATTCCACCATTACTGACTTTTGGTACAAATTCTTGTTGAAATTTACATAGTACTATATATGTGATTAGTCATACAATATTCACTGGGATTATGTTAAATCTTTGCAATAATTTGGGTAGACCAGACATTGTAAAATATTCACATGGGTCTGGATGTTGCGTGTTATGTTTATTCCCAGATCATATATACTTTTGCTATTACTGCAAATGGCCCTTTGCTTCATTTGAACTTTTTATTATTTTTAGTTTTTTGGCAGATAGAAATGCAACTAGTTTTAAAAATATTTCCTCTTTGGTTTCCTTAATGAACTCTTATTGTTACTAATGTTTTCATTGATTCTTCCAAGGTTTTCTAGGTAAGCAGTCAGAACACTTGCAGGTAAGTTTGACTCAGAGAAAAGAATATGGACTTTGGATTTGAGCAGAGCTAGGGTTTCATCTGGATTTTACACTTATTGTATGAACTTGGGTAAGTTTCTTAACCTCTCTGAGGTTCCTTTTCCATTTGCTTACAAAACTAATAATAACTACTCATATAATAAAGGTACCTAGCACTATACAGTAGATACCTGACACAGGTTAGCAAATAATATTCTACTTTTTATATGTGTCTCTGGATTCTTTCAGCTGTTAACACTTTTTCGCTTGCCTGTTTTTTGTCCCCTTTCTCTCTATAACTGCCTTTTTCTAAATGAGTGTTTTGTTTTGACTGTAGTTTAGACAAAATTTTATGATTTAATGAATATGTCTTCATTGATGGTTGTACTATTTACCAATTATATATTTATGGAAAACCAACCATCTGATAATATATATTACATTTTTTAAAATTATTATATTAACCTACCACGTGAAGAAAACACAGTTAACTTTTAGATAACTATATGAACATATGTGTGCATCTAAAACATAAAGGCATATAAGTACTCAACATAACTCAGATCATCTGTTATAATCACAGTTAATTGTAGCAGTGTATTCTCTTAATTCTCAGATACTGGCTTCCTTTGAAAAAATAATTCCTATGCAGGAAGGAAGTGAAAGTGTCAAAATCAACACTTCATCCTTGACCAGAGACTAGCTTCAGAAAAGACCCCAGAGCCAACAACAACAACAACAAATAGCAGAGTTTCTGCTGTTACTGAAAGTGCCAGAAAATGTCCAAGTCCCAAGTGAGTTTCAGATTTATATGTTGATTTCGCATATGGTTTCACAGTGGATTTTAGGAGGATAGGTAACACTTATATTTAAAGAATAATATGCTTGTTCTCTTTTTATGAGGACTACTTTCTGTCAGATACAGCTTACATAGCTAAGTGTGAGAATTCAGTTAAAAAAAATTAGGCTAAATATCAAATCCACATTCAAATTGAAATGGAAATTTATGAACCTAATGATTATACAGAAAAAGTTTCAAGTTAGAACACAGATTATATTCCATGAGTTTTTATGTAGGTAAAAAATCAAGGAAAACTTTTTATAATGCAGTCATGTGTTAATTAACAGCAGTTATATATTCCAAGACATGTGGCATTAGATGTTGTTTAACAATAAGTATAGGCTGAGCACGGTGGCTCAAGTCTGTAATCCCAGTGTTTTGGAGGCAGAGGCAAGAGGTTTTCTTGAACTCAGGGGTTTCAGACCAGCTGGGCAACTTGGTGAGATCTTGTCTCTACAATAAACCAAAAAGTTAGCCAGGCATGGTGGCGCATGCCTGTAGTTCCAGCTACCTGGATGGCTAAAGCAGAAGGATCACCTGAGCCCAGCAGGTCGAAACTGTGTTGGCCATGAGCATGCCACTGCACTCCAGCCTGGGTGACAGAGTTAGACTCCGACCCAAAAAGAAAAAATAAAGAAAAGAAAGGAAATTGCCCTTTATCTGTATAACATTATCCAGTAAGTATGAATCAGGAAAAATGTTATATAACATGGTTGAATTTCATTCAAGGATATGGCTGTGGGTTTCACCTGGGAGAATTGGCAGTTACTAGACCCTATTCAGAAGATCCTGTTCCAAGATATGATGTTGGAAAATTTCAGCAACCTAATATCAGTAGGTAAGCAAAGCTTCTCTGTAATGAAGGTGACCAATAGCCTTAGATTTTTCAGTGCTAAAAGGGGTGGGGCCTCACATATTCTTTATTTTTTGGACTTGAATTTATTCATCATAGGTTTTTAGTATCTTTCTGGTTTCTAAAAGAGTGTGTTTCTTTCACCTCTAAAGTGAAAAGCCTTTATTTAGCCAAGATGCAATTTATTCTTCCCATTAAGATAAACCTTGACATTTTTCAGTGGTCTTGAAGCCTAAGAATATGGGTACATGGGTCTCTAAATTTGTCTTACATATGGTATCAAGTTACCAAAGCTGATGCATTCTTCCAGTTGGAAGAAGGAAAACCATGGATAACAGAGGAAGAGATCCAGAGACAGATCCATCCAGGTAAGTGAAAAAATAGCACTAGCTAGGTGCAGCAGCTTACACTGGAAAAATCACCTGAACCCCGCAGGTCGGGGCTGTGGTGACCATGAGCATGCCACTGCACTCTAGCCTGGGTAACAGAATTAGACTCCAACTCAAAAAAGAAAAAGAAAAGAAATTACCCTTTATCTGCATAACATCATCCAGTAAGTAGGAATAAGGAAAAATGGTTACCTTCATTACCCAGAGAAGCTGTGTTTACCTATTGATATGAGGTTGCTGAAATTTTCCAATATCACCTCAGCAGAAAGTGTGCCACTTGGTCCCTGCTTTTCTTTGTCTGTATGTCTGTGTCTTTCTTAATCTCACCTGTAATCCCACACATTTAGGGGTGAGGCTAGAAGACTGATTGAGCCCAGGAATTCAAGTCCACCCGGGACAACATAGCAAGACCTCATCTGTACAAAAATTTAAAAAATTAGCCAGATATGGTGACACATGCCTGTAGTCCCAGCTACTTAAGTGGTTGAGGTAGAAGGATCATCTGAACCTCAGAGTTGGAGGTTGCAGAGAGCATTAATCATGTCACTGCACTCCAGCCTGGGCAAAAGAGTGAGACTCTGACTCAAACATAAATAAATAAGCAAACAAATCAATAGATAAAATATAGCAGGATGTGAGAAATGTAAGTAACATCTTGGTTAGTCAGAAATGAGAGGTACCTCAGAAATGTTGTTTGGAGAAATCTTTTTGAAGGTCTTAGGCTCTCATTGAAGAAGGAAGTTCTAATGGAAGAACAGTTGAAGTAAGTTCCCCACATACCTTAATATTGCTTCCACTCAATTTCTCCATTTTAGAACTCTGTTGCTTAACTTTTGAAAGATGGTGTGTTCTTCTTTTATGTTCTTTGATCAAATCCCTTTCTGGCTTTCCTTGGAACTTTCTATCCTGGTTAGTCTTTCTCCTTGGCATCTTCAGTTTACTAGATTTACCATACCTCCATCCTTCTAATCCATGGTTCTGCCTCCCTTTTCTTATACTCTCAAGTATTCATAAGATTTTCTCCCTTATTGTTTTGTGTGTGTCCCACACCTCTCATAGTTTTTTCTAACTTGTATTCTTCTTCCTTTTATAAATGTCTCAGACTTTCGTTCTCTACCTTCAGTCTCACTTGCTCTCCTCTTCTTGGCCTTTGCTATGAGATTCTGCCACTTCTACTACATGATTACCGTGGATTCATTAGTCTCATTTCTAGAAATACCTGGCAGGTCAAGGACCATACTGATAGATGTCAAAAAACCCAAAACAACCTTGAGACTATGAAGAGTCACCACAAATGTACATTTGGGAAAATATTGTCTCATCTGAGCTCAAGACTTCATGTCTATTTAACTCAAAGACCTCATACATTCAACACACGTAGGAAGAATCTGAAACCTAATTTAGAATACATTATTCAAAATAGAAGCAATGCAAGAATAGAAGATGAGTTAAATGGTTATGACAAATGTTTTCATTATACTGAGCGTGAGAAAATTCATACTGGAGAGCATATGATGTGTGTGAGATGGGACTCAGCAATAATACAAAACTCATTAAACATTTGAAAATTCAAACAGAAGAGAAGCACTATGGTGACTGTGGGAAAAGCCTTTTCCGAAAGTCAGACCTCATGAAGCATCAAAGAACTCTTTCAGGAGAAAAATCCTGTGGGTGCAGTAAATGTCAGAAAGTCTTCAGCTGGAAGTCCCAGCTAATTTTACACCAGAGAACCCATACTGTCAGGAAAGGATGTGATGTGGTGAGCAGATGAGCACTGTCACTGTAGCAGGCCTTGAGTAGGCCTAAGCAATGGCAAGGTCTTGCTTAGTGGCCCCAAGCTCACAGACAAGTTCTCACTTGGAAACTCTACATCCTAGCCAAAGGCAGACTGTGAGGGATGCAGCCTGCTACACAAAACAGTGACTCAGATGCCCACACATCTGTGTGCACACAGTACAGATAAAGTCTTAGCTACAAGATAACTGTGGAACAGTTCACCTTTGGGTAGCAACATAATTCAGTTATGGTTCCCTCACAGACCTTGAATTCCTTCCAAATTCCCTTGTGCTTTATGATAAAATAAACATGCTGAGCTAGTTCAGGCCCACTTCTCCTTCATCAGAGAAAAGTGTACCACCTGGCCCCAGTTTTCCTTTATATCTTTGTGTCTGTGTCTTAATCTCTTGCCGCTCTCTTGGAACCCTTAAGGCAGCCACATGGGCCACGGCAATCTGGTGCCTAAACAGGGACCTGAGCACAAAAGGACTCCTAATCTCTGGTGAAGAGGCACTCCAAGAAAGGTGCACCAAAAAATTAGTGATGGTAAGGAGCGGATTTAATTTCAGCGGGGTGTAAAACTTGGGTAATTGTGGCTCCCAAGAGAGAAGTCTGTATGCCCAAGTGTTAAAATCTATGCTTCAGGCAAGAGGATGCCTGGTTAAAGGTTCTCAGATAGAGAAATTTTTAAACTTTGTGCAGGAAACTTGCCTGTGGTTCCCTGCTCAAGAGACAGTTAATTTGGGTACATGGAATAAGATTGGTAAACAGTTTAGGAGGTGTTTATGGCAAGAGACCCTGATAAGGTTCCCATTTCTACATTCACTCTGTGTTCTTTGATCGGAGATTGCCTCGATCAACAGCGAGAGGATGCTCAGGTACCGTTAAACACCTTGGCAAATAGGCTGCCTCCATCTGCACCACCACCCCCTCCACCTGATTTGCCACCGCCACCCGAGGTTCCCCTAAACAATAAGTGTGAGCCAAATACAGTGTCTGAACCAGACAAAGGAGTCCATGACTCTGATGATGAGTTGGATCTTAAAATATTTGTTAATTTAACCTTGGGTGCCTAGTCTAAGCTAAAGGTGACACTGCATGATTTCTGAAAGCTTCTAGGTGATATAAATGGCTCCGTAGTTCCCTTGGACTCACCACTAAAAAGCTTGAGCCACTATTTTATATTATCCATGGGATATCTTCACCAACCTCCCTATGCCAACTTATGCCTCTGCCACTATGGACCTCCAAAAAGCAGAAGCAGGTATTTGTTCAGTTCAGTTCAGCTCACCTGAGTCGACCCTGTCATGCCTATTAACCTTTTAGTCCTTCCTACCCCTCATACACCCACGGGGGTATTATGACAACAAAATGGAGTTTTGGAGTGGTTACATTTGGGCCATACACCCTCTAAATCATTATCCCCCATTCATGACCTAGTGGCTCAAATTATTGCCAAAGGTCATTTTCATTTGTGACAGTTAATGGGCTCAGAAACTCGTCATTTTCATTCCATACATGAATACCCAGAAATCTTGGCTATGCCAAAACTCTACCACTTGGCAACTTTTCCTTGCTAATTTCTCTGGCCTACTTGATAATTACTATCCTCAACATAGATTGATGCAACTTATTGCCACAACGTCCTTAATTTTTCACACCATGATCAAGACTTCCCCCATCAATACGGCATTAACCATTTTCACAAATGACTCTAGCGATGGCAAGGCAGGATATTACAGAAAGATGGGCTCCTTTGTCCAACAAACCTCTCACACATCCACCTAGAAGGTGAAAATCTAGACAATCATTTTGGCCTTGACACATTTTGTTGATAGACCACTAAATGTTTATAGTGAGAGCACTTATACAGTGGGTGTTGCTCAGGTAATTTAAACAGGTACAATTGCCACACCAACTCTGAAACAGTTTTTCACTAGTTCTGCACTTTACAACAGATAATTTGGGCTCGCCAATTGCCTTGTGTTGTGTGCCATATTTGTGCCCATTTGGGACTCCCTGGTCCCTTAGCTTTAGCTAATCAAGCTATAGATCCTTTGATAGCAACCTTACAGCCTATAAGTTCTTATGCTGCTGCAAAAGCCTCTCACGCCATTCATCATCAAAATGCCTCAGGCCTCCACAAAGAATTTCACCTTACTAGAGAACAAGCCCATCAAGTCGTACACCAATGTCCTAATTGTACTATTCATTTCCCCATACAGCCCACAGGGATTAACCCCTGAGCACTGAGACCCAATATGTTATGGCAAATGGTCATTACCCACATCCCAAGTTTTGGTTAATTACAATGGGTTCATGTAATTATAGATACCTTTTCTCATTAGGCTTTTTCCACTGCCAGCATAGGAGAAAATGCTCACCAGGTAATCTCTCATGGTTTGACAGCCTTTGTTTTCCATGGTAAGCCGGGCACTCTTAAAACTGACAATGGCCCAGCTTATCCGAGTGCTGACATTACATGTTTCTGCCAATTTTATTCTATTACTCATATTACAGGATTCCTTATAATGCTCAAGGACAAGCCTTATTGAGCATGCCAACCAAACTTTAAAAAGACAAATATCAAGACAAAAAGAGGGAGATAGGTATTGTTGTTTCCCCCATGTCCAATGAAACCATGAATTATTTACAATTAATTTTTTGTACTGTGATGAACATTGCCAGATGCCTGTAGATAGGCATCAGGCCTGTAATCCTGGATGGCCTATGGGTCTGGTTAAATGGAAAGACCTCCAAAGAAACCAATGGAGGGGACCCGATCATGTGCTAATGTGAGGTAGAGGATTTCCTTGTGTTTTTCCAGATGTACCTGATACACCTATTTGGCTTCCAGAGAGAGTCATCCATCATGTTGATGGACTCGACAGAAAGACTGGAACCCATATTCAAGAAACTGAAGATTTCTCCACCAGTCCCAGGGCAGCTGTACAGCCAGAAGGAACCAGAGAGTGCCCCAATGACAAGACAGAGGCTCCGACGCCCTGTGGCCACTACCAAATGAACATCTCCACCCACATGGGGTCAATTGAAATGCCTGACTCAAAGAGCTCAACAGATGGTTGAGGAGAACAGGAGGCCAAGTTCCTCCCAAGCCTTGTTCATCACCATAATAGCCATTGTTGCTTGTCAGGTTAGTAAAACGAGGGAAAATCCTTGTTGGACTTATTTTCTGGACCCTCCCATTCTCCAACCCGCTACTTGGGCTGGTGGGGCAGTCTCTGTCTTTAACAGGGATACCCATATGTTGGGAGGACAGTCTGATAAACATATTACTGCTGACCATAGCATAAATTTTAACCTTACAGGGGCTAGTAATGGCCCTCCTATTTGCCTTTCTAATACCCCTAAGTTGGGTTGTCTTAAGATGAGTCAAGAA
>NW_007109917.1:0-691 GCF_000164805.1 Carlito syrichta
CGATGTCTTCTTTTGTGAAGTGTCTGTTCATGTCTTTTGCCCATTTTATAATGGGGTTGCTTGTTTTCTTCTTTTCAGTACGCTTCAGTTCCTTGTAGATCCGGGATGTTAAGCCTTTGTCAGACCTAGAGTTGGCAAATACTTTTTCCCAGTCTGTAGGCTGTCTCCCTGCTCTCTTGATGGTTTCTTTGGCTTTGCAGAAGCTTGTCAGTTTAATAAGGTCCCATTTGTCTATCTTCTCTCTTAAGTCCTGTGGGTTTCGGGTTTTGTACAGAAATTGGATGCCAGTTCCGATTTCCATGAGAGTATTTCCTTCCTTTTCTAAGGTTCTTATGGTTTGAGGTTTTACATTTAGGTCTCTGATCCATTTGGAGTTAACCTTTGTGCATGGGGATAGATAGGGGTCCTGTTTCAATCTTCTGCATGTGGTCAGCCAATTTTCCCAGCACCATTTACTGAATAGGTTCTCCTCTCCCCATTGGTAGGTGGTGGGGGCTTTGTCAAAGATGAGTTGGTTGAGAAATTGAGGTTTTGCTTCTGGAATCTCAATTCTGTTCCATTGATCTATATGCCTGTTCCTGTACCAATACCAAGCTGTTTTGATGATTGTAGCTTTTATAGTAAAGTTTGAAATCTGGTATTGTGATACCACCTGCTTTGTTTTTTCTGCTGAGGATTGTTCTGGCTATTC
>NW_007109918.1:0-735 GCF_000164805.1 Carlito syrichta
CAACCTTTCTTTTGTGGATAGACATGTGCATTGTTTTATCTTAGCTGAGGGAACAACACATAACCTGCAATGGAAACAATCCCCAGAACGCAAAGAGAAGCACGGGATATAATCCGTCAACTATTCTTGTTGAAACTCTAAATCTGAGTCTAATCATGAGGAAACAATCGGAGTGTGAAACTTCCAAGATAACTTCCCTATATTTTTAAAGAACACTAGGACTGCCGGGCTCAGTGTCTCAGACTGTCATCCCAGCACTTTGGGAGGTCAAGGTGAGTGCATTGCCTGAGTCTGCAGGTTCAAGACCAGCCTGGGTAACTTGGTGAGACCTCATCTCTACAATTAAAAAAAAAAATTCTGTAATCCCGCACCTTTCGGAGGCTGAGGTGAGTGGATTGCCTGAGACCGCGGGTTCGAGGCCCGCCTGGGCAACTTGGGGAGACCTCATCTCTACAATAAATCAAAACTTAGCCGGGCATGGTGTGCATGCCTGTAATTCCAGCTACTCGGAAGGCTGAGTCGGAAGGATTGCTGGAACCCAGCAGGTCGATGCTAGGCTGGCCATGAACGTGTCACTGCACACCAGCCTGGGTGATGGAGTGAGATTCCAACTCAAAAAACCCCCCAAAAAACAAAAAACAAAAAAATCCACCAAGACCAGGAAAGAGAAAACAATATGTAAGGGAGAGGTGGAGTAAAGGACAGTGAAGATTATAGAAAGCAAATATTATACCT
>NW_007109919.1:0-625 GCF_000164805.1 Carlito syrichta
AAGAAGCTATGATGTTTATAGAATCACAACACTGCTAAAATAATTGCATCATATTTGAATCACTTTTAACAACTACATTTTTAGACTAAAGTATCTGCAATCAGGATATTCTGGCATCTCCAATGGGTCATATTTGCTTTGCGTATATGTAAAGGATTGATTTATAGACCTTTAAAAAAGCCAAGGAATGCTATTTCTTTAATTTTTGTGTCCATCTCTTGCTAAACTGATATAATATATAGTTTTTAAGCAGTTGTTTCTTCTTCAGGTACCATTCAACATGGTTCACAATTTCCAGGCTAAGTTTGAGATATGCCATTTACAAAATTATAATTTCTGATTACCGACTTGGTGAGGAGGCAACACTGATGAACATGCTAAGCACTGACATCGATGTAGCAATATATTAAGTGACAAAATACAACTCTGAACCGTAGACCTTTAAATTGTTGTTTGTGTATACAGTCTTTACATATTTGTAGTGAAAGAAATATAAAGAATTGGGTAAATCATTCATTCTTTACACAGTTCTACTTAGGCACTAGATAGAAAGAAGCATAAGTCATTATCTTTTTAAAAGAGGTTTATAATACAGTTGACAGTTGTACTAAACAAAGAATCATGC
>NW_007109920.1:0-798 GCF_000164805.1 Carlito syrichta
CACATCAAGAATGCTTTCTCTCACTTGGTTATAAGTTACTAGATATTGCTTGAGTAAAAAATGATATAAGTATATTCACTCCTTATTTGATTTAGAATTATGCAGCTCAGTGGTCAGACATAAGGTTTATTAGAAGCACAAGTTTATGGTAAGTTCATTATGAGCTCATTATAAGTTCTAACACTTATCTAGGAGTTATGTAGGTGATTTATAACACTGTCTTCACAGACTTAGGATAAAGATTAATCGTTAAGCTTTTTACTTAATTCTATAGTTAAATTTTAAGTAAACATTTATAGAGCAGGTTTTCACTGAATTCATAATATACTAATTAGATACTTTTATGATAATTAACTAAATACAGAAAGCAACCTTGGGGGCCTGGGAAATGTCATTAAAAGCTTCTTTTGAGTTTTCCTTAGAAATAAACACTGCAGGATAAGAGAAAAGTAATGAAGACACCTGAACAAGAAAGGCAATTACAAAACTTTGAAGGTCGTAAAAGCCCAAAAGAGAAGAACAGCTACATGAAGGACCGTGCACCTGGGAACTTTCTTGAAGCACTTCAAGGACTGTAATTTGGGACTCTTTTGAAGAAAGTTGCTGGCAGTGCTATTCTAGACATGATAATTGTTTTATCCATGTATTACTCATAATTGGTAAATGTAATATCATACAAGTTTATATAATCAATATTCATATGTATGAGGGTTGACAAAAATTATTACGCTCTGGTTATGTTTAACAAGGTTTTTACTTTGTGTCATTAATTAAGTTTTAGTGCTATAGCTACTTTGA
>NW_007109921.1:0-1175 GCF_000164805.1 Carlito syrichta
TGATGCACATGAAAAGGAAATGAGAGACAAGAGGGGTCCGTGCTGAGTTATGACAGCATCTGCCTCTGAGGAGAGAGAATGCAAATGGGGACGCGGTGCACCTTGTTGGGAATGTTTTACTCTTAGTACTAAAAAACAATAACATGTTAACAATCATCAGTTCTGGGTCACTGGATGTGCTGATGCTTATGATACTATTCTTGGCATTTTTCTGTAGTTCTAATTTTTCTAAATTAAAAAATAAAAATGCAGTTTTAATACTTTTTTTTAATCAGAGTCTCACTCCATTGCCCAAGTTGGAGGGCAGCGGCAGGCTCACGGCCACCAAAACCTCAACCTGCTGACTCAGGCGATCCTTCTGCCTCAGTCTTCCATGTAGCTGGAACTATGGGCGTGCACCACCACGTCTGGTTAATTTTTTTATTTATTGTAGAGATGAGGTCTTGCCAAGTTGCCCGGACTGGTCTCAAACCCTGGACTCAGACAGTCCTCTCGCCTCTGCCTCCTAAAGTGCTGGGATTACAGACATGAGCCACCGAGCCTGGCCATGTTTCTGAGTCAGTCTCACCCTGTGGCCCAGGCTGGGGGGCAGCAGCATGCTCATGGTCACCTAAGCCTTGACCTTCTGGGCTCCAGTGATCCTTCATCCTCAGCCTTCCAAGTAGTCAGAACCACACGCATGTGCCACCACACCTGGCTAAAAAGTGTTTTTTAAAAGCATCAAATGGAGGCCAAAGGCATCCCTGTCTCCTAGGGTCCTCCCAGGCAGGCTGGAGTCAACCTCAGGTCACACTCCATGGACTGGAAGTTTCAGAATGAAGACCATTCTCAGGGGCTCCCAGCTTCTCCCTGAGTACTCCTTGATGAGTTTTCTTTGAAGGCAGAATGTTAGTGCACATGAAGGCCACACACAAGCATTTCTAGTTCAATCTATGAGCCCAAATGATTTTCCATTGTGTCAACAAACACACAGGTGAGAAAGAGAGGACATGCTGGGACCAGAAGATATGAAAACAAAAGCCAGCCTGCCAGACAATGACATTTTCTTTTTAAAGAAGGAATCTCATTATGTCACCCCGATGATCCTCCCTCTCTACCCTCCTGAGTAGCTGGAGCTACAAGCATGCACCACCACACCTCGATACAATGATAGGTTTGATACAAGATGTTCATGA
>NW_007109922.1:0-728 GCF_000164805.1 Carlito syrichta
CATTAGACATTATTAGGAGTAAGTATGTCTATGTCAACAAATAAGAAAACTTAGAAGAAATGGATAAAGCCCTGAACACATACAACCTACTAAGATTGAACTAGCAGGAAATAGAAAACATGAACAGACTAATAATGAATTACAAGATCAAGACAATAATAAAAATCTCCCATCAAAGAAAAGCCTAATGAAATCACTGTTGAATTCTACTAAACATTTGAAGAACTAATACCAATTCTACTCAAATTATTTCAAAAAACTAAAAAGAGGGGAATACTTCCAAAATCATGCTACAAAACCAGCATTATTCTAAAATCAAAACCAGACAAGAATACAACAAAAAAAAGAAAACTACAGGCTGATATTTCTGCTGAATAAGATGTAGAAATCACCCACAAAACACTAGCAATCTGAATTCAAGATCAAATTTTAAAACTCATTAACCATGATCAGGTAGGATTCATTCAAGAGCTGCAAGGATGGTTCAATATACACAAATCAGTAAATATGATACATCATATCAACAGAATCAAGGACAACAACCATTCAATCATTTCAATAGATGATGAAAAAGCATTCAATAAAAATTCCACATTGCTTCATGACAAAAACTCAACAAACTAATTAGAAGAAACATAGCTCAACACAATAAAGTCCATACATAACAAGCCCACAGCTAGGGGGAGAAAATTGAGAGAAAAATTAAGTCTTTCCACTAAAATCTCAAA
>NW_007109923.1:0-777 GCF_000164805.1 Carlito syrichta
TGATGATCCCCTAGCTAGACTGACCAAGAAAAAAAGAGAAAAAACACAAATAAGCACAATCAGAAACACAAAAGATGAAGTCACATCTGACCCTGAAGAAATACAAAAGATCATTAGAGACTACTACGTACACTTGTATGGAAAAAAACTTGAAAATCTTAAGGAAATGGAGGAATTTCTGACATCACACAACCTACCTAGGTTGGAACAAGAAGAAATTGAGACCCTAAATAGACCAATAACAATCAAGGAAATCAACTATGTAATAAGAAAACTACCTACAAAAAAAGCCCTGGTCCAGATGACTTTCCAGCAGAATTCTACAAGACATTTAAGGAGGAGCTGAAAGTATTCCAGGCGATTTAAACAGATGGAACTTTCCCCAAATCATTTTATGAAGCCAACATCACATTGATACCCAAGCCAGGTAAAGATTCAACAAAGAAAGAGAACTACAGGCCAATATCTTTGATGAACATAGACGCTAAAATTCTCAACAAGATCCTAGCAAACCAGATTTAACAATACATCTCAAAAATCATCCATCATGACCAAGTATGCTTCATACCTGGGATACAAGGCTGGTTCAACATTCATAAAACCATAAATGTAATTAAATGCATCAACAGATGTCAAAAAAAAAAACCACATGATTATATCATTAGATACAGAAAAAGCTTTTGATAAAATCCAGCACCCCTTCTTGATAAAACCCTTGAACATCTAGCATATGGGGAACATACCTCAAATAGTAAAGCCATCTACGAGAAACCCACA
>NW_007109924.1:0-1113 GCF_000164805.1 Carlito syrichta
AGGAATGCTATTTCTTTAATTTTTGTGTCCATCTCTTGCTAAACTGAAATAATATATAGTTTTTAAGCAGTTGTTTCTTCTTCAGGTACCATTCAACATGGTTCACAATTTCCAGGCTAAGTTTGAGATGTGCCATTTACAAAATTTTAATTTCTGATTACCGACTTGGTGAGGAGGCAACACTGATGAGCATGCTAAACACTGACCTCGATGTAGCAATATATTAAGTGACAAAATACAACTCTGAACCATAGACCTTTAAGTTGTTGTTTGTGTATACAGTTTTTGCATATTTGTAGTGAAAGAAATATAAAGAATTGGGTAAATCATTCATTCTTTACACATTTTTACTTAGGTACTAGATAGAAAGAAGAATAAGTCATTATCTTTTAAAAAGAGGTTTATAATACAGTTGATGGACAGTTGTGCTAAACAAAGAAGCATGCACTGTTACAGCTGTTGTAAAAGATGTGTATGGAGTGAGTGTTATTTAGTGGGAGCATTTTTACTCGTTAAGAATAGAGGTTATGTTGAATGCACAAAGGAGATTGCTGATCATTCCATATGGGATCAAAATTTAAAGATAACAACAAACTAACTGAGGTGTTTTTAAATGAAATATGAATTTTAAAAGATGAATAAGCCCATTTATAATTACAAACAAGTTTGGGGATCCACTGTCTATTCACTTCATGTGGTTTTTCAGGACTCAGGTATCTCATCTCACCTTAATAAAAGAGACAGGGGTCAGGAAATCTTACTTGGGGATGGCTCAACTTCAAGTCCACTTGAGAGGGTATCAAGATAGGCAAGAATGGTTTTGTGATACTCAGTGTTCAGGAGACTAAATTATTCTGCTTCTTCAGAGAGACTTGTAGCCCCTATAGGCTCTCAAACTTTAGGATGGTTACTACTAAATCTGCAGTTTTAGTTCTTTTTAACTGAAAAGTCAGTCTGTCAGTCTGAATATAGAGCTTTCTTTTATTCAGATCAGAAAGACTGCAGGTTTCTATGAAATATGTTTATCTATCTATAATTTTAAAGTAAGTGCAATTTTATAAATGAGTTATTCCTAACTTCAGGATAAAAAATGATCACCTGAAGGGTTTATGA
>NW_007109925.1:0-947 GCF_000164805.1 Carlito syrichta
GTATAATTTAGTTAGTTCATATTGGGCTAGGATTAGGTTCAAAGTGGTCATTTGTGAAATCTTCCGGGTGTAAGCCGGGTGCTTTGTGATTTAAGCTACACTTTGTCTATTCCAAGCACACTTTCCAGTATGCTTACCTTGTTACGACTTATCTCATCTCATGCGCTGTAATTTGTTTTATGTAGATTATTGTGGAGTTGCATTTGAGGAGGGTGACGGGCGGTGTGTGCGTGCTTCATGGCCTTTATTTCAACTAAGCTCTCTATTCTTGGTTTACTACTAAATCCTCCTTTAATTCTTGTTTTCATAAGAATATTCATAATACTCTAAAGTAGAGAATGTAGCCCATTGCTTTCCACCTCATAGGTTACACCTTGACCTAACGTTTTTATGCTTATACTTGTGCTTACTTTAAAGCCTTTTTAGGGTTTGCTGAAGATGGCGGTATATAGACTGAATTTGCAAGAGGTGGTAAGGTTGATCGGGGGTTTATCGGTTATAGAACAGGCTCCTCTAGAGGGATGTGAAGCACCGCCAAGTCCTTTGAGTTTTAAGCTGTTGCTTGTAGTACTCTGGCGAATAAATTTGTTTATATTTATTTATGTTTATGGCTAAGCATAGTGGGGTATCTAATCCCAGTTTGGACCTTAGCAAAAAAATCTTCAAAGTATTAAAGTCACTTTCGTAGATTATTTTAAGTCAGACTGGAGCTTTTTACAGCTTAGTCGGGATTTAACTTTAGTTTAAGTATAGATTAAACACGCTTTACGCCGTATATTTATTAGTTTGGGTTAATCGTATGACCGCGGTGGCTGGCACGAAATTTACCAACCCTGGTGTATCTAGTATAACTTAGTCAAACTTTCGTTTATTGCTTAAATTTTGTTACTGCTGTATCCCGTGGGGGTGTGGTTGAGCAAGACGTTGTGAGCCACTGTGTTAGTGTG
>NW_007109926.1:0-577 GCF_000164805.1 Carlito syrichta
CATTGTTCCAATAGCAAGATCATGGAACCAACCATGCTGTCCACCAAAAGAGGACTGGATTAAAAAAATGTGGTACATATACACAATAGACTATTATGAAGCCATAAAAAAGAACAAAATCATGAATTTTGCAGCAACCTGAATGGAATTAGAGTTTCTAATACTGAGTGATCTCTCACAGAAACAAAGATCTGTGCATCACATGTTCTCACTCATAAGCAGACCTTGAACAACTACCGTAATACTATAAGAAAAGGATTGATAGTGGTGGGAAACTATGGGGGGGACAAGTAGGGGAAGAGAGATGAGATTAATGGTAGTCAACATCTGTCTAGGGAAAGGGGGGCACACCTCATCAACAAGGGTACCGGCACAATGAATATTTGTATACCTAACCCTTAACTGTATCCCACAACTTTAAAATAAAAAATATATATTAAAAAAAGAATAGTAATATATACTGATTGAATACAGATAACTCACTTTAAATTCCATCAGGATGATGTTATTTATTAAATAAACCTCTGCAGGCAGAATATGGCTAGTTGATAAATGACTATGTTAAAATATTATAAAA
>NW_007109927.1:0-764 GCF_000164805.1 Carlito syrichta
ATGAGCATGAGATATTTTTCACTTGTTCATTTGGCTTTGATTTCTTTGAGCAGTGTTTTGTAATTTTCATTGTAAAGGTCTTTTACGTCTCTGGTTAGGAAGATGCCAAGGTATTTCATTTTTTTTGTGGCTATTGTGAATGGAACTGTATTTTTTATTTGGGTTTCTGTTTGTTTATTATTGGTGTAGAGAAATGCGATTGCCTTTTGTACATTTATTTTGTATCCTGAGATTTTGCCAAAGGCTTTTATCAATGTAAGGAGGCCTTTGACAGATTCTCTTGGGTTTTCAAGGTACACCATCATATCATCTGCATAGAGAGATAACTTGACTTCCTCTTTTCCTATTTTAATACCTCTGATTGCCTCCTCTTCTCTGATTGCTTTAGACAAGACTTCCAATACTATGTTGAACAGGAGGGGAGAGAGTGGGCATCCTTGTCTAGTTCCAGTTTTCAGGGGAATTGGTTCCAATTTTTGTCCATTTAGGAGTATGCTGGCTGTGGGTTTCTCGTAGATGGCTTTTACTATTTTGAGGTATGTTCCCCGTATGCCTAGATGTTCAAGGGTTTTTATCAAGAAGGGGTGCTGGATTTTATCAAAAGCTTTTTCTGCATCTAGTGATATGATCATGTGGTTTTTGTCTTGACATCTGTTGATGTATTTAATTACATTTATGGTTTTACGAATATTGAACCAGCCTTGCATGCCAGGAATGAAGCCTACTTGGTCATGATGGATGATTTTTTGACATGTATTGCTGAA
>NW_007109928.1:0-919 GCF_000164805.1 Carlito syrichta
GAAGTTTGCGTATGACAGCTGCCCTCAAGAAGTTCCAATATTTACTTCATGTGTGTCCTGATATTTTCAGACCCCAAACACAATTTATTTATTTATTTAATAATTTTTTTTTCGAGTTGGAGTCTCACTCTGTCGCCCAGACTGGAGTGCAGTGGCCGCTCACGGCCACCGCAGCCTCGACCTGCAGCCTGGAACTGCTGGGCTCTGGCGATCCACGCACCTCAGCCTCACAAAGGCGCGGGATTACAGGCTGAGTCACCAAGCCAGGTCACAACTTATTTTTTAACCTAAGTGCTTTTAAAGACTTCTTTGAAATGTCGGTCAATTATGTAAGCAGGAGGGGTAAAAAGAAAAAACCTAACTAGAGCAAATATTTAACTTTGCCTTTGGTATGTTGAAGCCACAAGTCCATGCAAACCTCTCAGGCATGTCCCATAATAAAACTGACTTAAAAATATTTTTTTTCTTCACAGTGGGGGCGCAGGTTGGGGTTTGCATCATTTGAGACCCCAGGGCCCTGGAGGCAGCTTGGACTCAGGTGTTTGTTCCCAGAACCGGAAACGTCTCCGCCCTTTCCTGATTTCAGCAAACTTGAGATCTTGGTCAAATCCCTTTCTGGAATGTTGGCAAACCCAGAACACAGAGACCTCCACAGCGACTCAGAGACACACAGCGTGTATTGGGTGAGATTATAAGTGAGTTAGTAGGGTCTTGAGAAAAGTTAATAGCCGATGGCTCACACATTTGATCGATTGGTGGGGGTGGGGGGCGGGAAATCGACAGGGCTTGGAGCTGGGCCCAGAGGCTCAGGCCATGCTCTTAAAGGCTCTGGCAGCCTTGGCAATCCCGGAGTCCTGGAAGATAACAGATTCCTGGGCCTCTCCGGATGGGCCTTTCTGCCTCTGGGATTCACCTGTCT
>NW_007109929.1:0-998 GCF_000164805.1 Carlito syrichta
CCATCCCTGAACGTTGCAAATGTGATAAATCAGCCTCGTGCGAGGCCCTTGCTCGTGCCTGACATCTGGACACTAGGCCTCACCAGAAGACTCTCCGTTCTCCACCTCTAGATAGCACCTCTGGCCTTCCTGATTTCTGGTCAGTGGGTCAAGGATATTAAGTTGCATCTGTTTTAGAACCTCCTAACCGTGCCCATGCTACTGTGTTGTTCTGGGTACTTCCTATTTAACAGTATTTCCTTTGGGGATGGGCTTTCGTGGCTGGCACTCTCCTGTGGGAGGGACCAGTGGACACTGGCCCGAGTCCAAGCAGCACAAAGCAACAGGCAAAACTCTTTCCATTGAGCTGTGTTTCCATGGTTGGTGGTCCACCCATGACTGCAGAGGCTGTCTTTCCAAGGGGCTATGCGATTGTTGATGCCATCGGCCCCCCTGCTTTTGAGGCCGAACAAGGACAGGACTCTGCTTCGCTCGTGTATTTAACCACCAGATTTTGCAGCGACGGTCCATCTAGAGTCACTCTACAGAACACAACCTTGAAAAACTTACTAAATAGGCAATGTTTTTACCATTAATCTCGCTTTGGACAATAGATGCCAGTCCGCTGTTCATCCACATACGAACAAGACACAGAGAGCGGCCGATTGCAACCCTTGCTTCATGATAATAATAAAAACCCCAGTCAGACACAGAAGCTCATGACTGTGATCCCAGCATTTTGGGATGCAGTGGCAGGAGGATACGTTGAGCCCGGAAGTTTGTCGGGAAACTTCATCGTTATGAAAAATACAAAAAACCCTGGAGTATGGTGGTGTGTGTCGTTAGTCCCAGCAACTCAGAAGGCTGAAGCGAGAGGACCGCTTGAGCCCGATTGTTCAAGTCCGCGATGCACTCTAACCCGGGCAATATAGCAAGACTCTGTATCTGCAAAACAAAACACAAAAAACCCAAAGTAGGTTAGGCTAATTCATCATTTTTTATACTTGAAATTTATTTAT
>NW_007109930.1:0-712 GCF_000164805.1 Carlito syrichta
CTCATCCATCCCAACATCACTAAGACTCATGGAAGGCAATGCCATCAGAATGTGGTGTCAACGCATCAAACATTCAGGGAACAATGCAGCAGAGAAAACGTGACATTTTCTAAAACAAACTGTGTGAGTGGAATATTGTTTTGCCGAAAAACTGACCCTTGAGGAGTGTGGATGTGGACAATTGAGGCAAGGGGCTCTTCCTCCATCCTTCCCTGCTGGTCACTTAACAGGTGTCATGAGACACACAGGAGAGGATATGTGTCCTGAAAACAAAAGTAGCATCCTCGTCGACTGCCTTTTTTGAGTTTATTATCAAAATACACCCCTCACCAACAGATGCCTCAAATATTTATGAGAAAAAAGTGGGTATGTTCATTTGAGTTAACACAAAGACAGAAGGAATTATAGCAGGGTGGAGGACAAAGGTGATTGGATAGAAAGCCATACATACTACCTCAGGGCCACCTATCCTGTGGCAGAAAAGAGGGGGTCTGTGAAGTTTGGAAGGGTGGAGGCTGGGGGGGATGTACCTAGCTGGGATGGGATGAGACCCTGCAGAGCAGAGCCCACCCACGGGCTGCTCTGCTTGGAGACCCCAGAGCAAGTACCAAGCCCAGGGGTTTGGGCATGTTGTAAGGTGGAGGATCCCAGGACCTTTCATGCGAAGGTCTTAGGGTAATCGATGTTTCTGTGTCTGTGCGTCCCTGAGCTC
>NW_007109931.1:0-1338 GCF_000164805.1 Carlito syrichta
CAGCTCTATAAATGAAAAGTGAAAAAAGCAGGAAAGTAAGGAGAAACTCTCCAACTTACATAGGGCTGCTTAGAGCTTGGTACTATTCACATGCAGCCACTTCCCCTGATGTCACCCACTAGGAAGAGTCCTACAGAGTGCAGGGAGAGCCACTGCCACAGGAGCACAAAGCTAAACCTCCTCCAGACCAAAAGGCCTGGAGAAGCAAGCTGGAAACAAGTTGACAGCTGGCCACAGCAACGAGTCCTCCCGTGGCCCCAGCACAGTCCCAAGCCTGGAGTTGAAACAGTTGAAGGACGAGTCCCCAGAGATCCCTCTTCCCTCTCCCCGTATCTGGGCAAACTGAAAATTCATACTACCAGAAACAGTGCTTGGAGAGGCACTTCCCCCTACTCACCATTTCCCCAAGTCTGTGTGGCGATTTTTCCACTATCTGCCTTCGTGTTGTTACTGATTCTCAAATCTAAGAGATGGACTGAGTTATTTTTAAATGGGTAGACTGAAAAGGCACCAAAAGCATTCTCACAGTCCAACACGTTCATCCCCAGAGCACTCTCATTTGGCCGGCCAGGAGAAACTCTGGCTCTGCAAAAGTCAAGCTGAAAGCAAATTTCATCCCTTCCCTTTTACCAAAAACAGCAAAAATGGTCTTACAAGAAGTTCAAGACTCTTGAGCATGAATTTAAACTTCTTTCTGAGGGCTAAGCATATTCCTACTCAAACCTTTGTGTTTTCAAGGATAACAGGAGAGGTAAGGAGAGCGAGGGAGCAGGAGCAGGAGAGAGCCAGGATATGTTCATTCTATTTTTAAACACTCGCCAAGTTTGGAGTAAAGGAACACTCTGATTCTGTACTCCCACCCCTATCACCTTCTGCTGAACACAAGAACCAGAACCTGCACGTATACACGGCACCGCTTCTGGATTTGGGGACTGCCGGGTGCCAACACTCCAAGGACGGGCGAGCTCACCAGCCACTCCTCCGGAGACCCTGGTGGCCCTGCCTGGCGGGAGCCACGTGCAGGGAGCGGAGCATCAGAGCCCGCCTGTCCCCGCCATCCGCCTGTCCCCACTCTGGCAGGGCACGCTCCCTGTCCGCTCTAGGCATCCAGAGGTGAGCGCCTCTTCCCCTACGGGAGCCAGAGGCATTAGGGCAAAGGCTTTCCGGCAGGAGCGGCGCGCTGGGCACTCCCATCCCCTCGCGTGACACCTGCCTGCGCGCACACGCGACCGCGTCTGGCCACCCCGGAGGCCGCACCCGGCCGGCGACAGCCTCTTCCTGGTCTGACGGTGGCGGGCTAGCGCCTCACGCACCCTTCACGCCACCGGCAGCCCCGCC
>NW_007109932.1:0-806 GCF_000164805.1 Carlito syrichta
CATGTACATAAGTATGCGCAATCTAATTCATTATTACTATGATTACTTTGAGTAAATTATCTGTCAGATCAATTAAGAACAAAAATAAAAGTTTTTATTTTACCTTCACTTATTCCTTTTCTAATACTGTTCCCTCATTCTGATTTCTGTAGTTCTTTTTCTCTTCCTTTTACTATTTTGGAAGTTTCTATTGTCATATTCTCAAGCTCAGATATTCTTTCTTCAGAAATATTCAGTCTACTAATGAGTCCATCAAAGATATTCATCATTTCTGTTAGTTGTTTTTATCTGCAACAACTCTGTGATTCTTTCTTAGAATTTTCATCTCTGTTTACATTATTGACCTATACTTGCAAGTTATCTATTATTCCCATTAACGTCCTTAGCATATCGATCATAGATTTTTTTAAATCAGGTGTAATAATTCCAACATTCTTGTCATAGTTAATTCTGGATTTATTTGTTCTGTCTCTCCAAATTATGCTTAATGTCTTTTAGTATGTCTTGCCACATTCTGGTGAAAATATGACCTGATGTACTAGGCAAAAGGACCTGCAGTAAATAGGCTTTTAACACAGTGGGATGGTTTGGAGAGAGAAAGAGTTCTACGGTACTGTGATTAGTCTTTGTCTTTTGGGGAGCCCAGGCCCTTGGGCTGTGACCTTCACCTGCTTCTCAGGTCCACCCCCACCCTCTGCCCCTTAGGAGAAACAGACGACAAGAGGTGGCTGGATTGCCTGAGCCTGCGGGTTCGAGACCCACCTGGGCAACTTGGCGAGACCTCATCTCTACAATAAAATAAATTT
>NW_007109933.1:0-1065 GCF_000164805.1 Carlito syrichta
GAATTGGCTGGCCACATGCAGAAGATTGAAACAGGACCCCTATCTATCCCCATGCACAAAGGTTAACTCCAAATGGATCAGAGACCTAAATGTAAAACCTCAAACCATAAGAACCTTAGAAAAGGAAGGAAATACTCTCATGGAAATCGGAACTGGCATCCAATTTCTGTACAAAACCCAAAACCCACAGGACTTAAGAGAGAAGATAGACAAATGGGACCTTATTAAACTGACAAGCTTCTGCAAAGCCAAAGAAACCATCAAGAGAGCAGGGAGACAGCCCACAGACTGGGAAAAAGTTTTTGCCAACTCTAGGTCTGACAAAGGCTTAACATCCTGGATCTACAAGGAACTGAAGCGTACTGAAAAGAAGAAAACAAACAACCCCATTATAAAATGGGCAAAAGACATGAACAGACACTTCACAAAAGAAGACATTCGAGCAGCCAACAAACACATGAAGAAATGCTCAACCTCACTAATCATCAGGGAGATGCAAATCAAAACCACACTGAGATACCACCTAACTCCAGTCAGAATGGCAATTATCAACAACTCAAAAAATAACAGCTGCTGGAGAGGGTGTGGTGAAAAGGGAACACTTCTACACTGTTGGTGGGAGTGTAAACTAGTGCAACCTCTGTGGAAAGCTTTGTGGCGATTCCTAAAAGCTCTAAAAATTGACCTTCCATATGACCCTGCAATCCCCCTACTGGGAATATACCCTGAAGAACACAAATCACTCTATAAAAAAGATACCTGCGCACGTATGTTTATCGCAGCATTGTTCACAATAGCAAGAACCTGGAAACAAACATGCTGCCCATCAAAAGAGGACTGGATTAAAAAAATGTGGTACATATACACGATGGAATACTACGCAGCCATAAAAAAGAACAAAATCATGAATTTCGCTGCAACCTGGATGGAACTAGAGTCTATAATACTGAGTGACCTCTCACAAAAACAAAAATCCGAATATCACATGTTCTCACTCATATAATGGACCTTGAACATCCAATGCAATACTATGAGAAAATGACGGATGGTACTGGGAAACTATGG
>NW_007109934.1:0-771 GCF_000164805.1 Carlito syrichta
CATTTTCCCTAAGATTTCTTTCAGCTAGTTAAAGAATGGAACTGAATTCTAAATTAGGGTTTTCATTTAAATTCAGATTACATTTTTAAAATGGAAGCTAATTTTTTTTGAAATTAGAAAAAAATGTTATTTTGGATCTAAACGGGTTTTCCTAGATACAGTCTAGCACTCTAAAACAAAATGGAATAATATTAAAATATGCATAGAAATAATTCATAGGTCAAATTCAATAGCCATGTCAGAATAAAAACATATGTTAGCATAAAATTGTTTATAAATCTTGATAGATCATTACCCATAGAAACTAAAGTAGAATACATTTTAAAATCAAAATTTAACATTAAATCTTGCTTCCAAACTTTCCCATGGATGGTAGTCCTGAACTGTGACCCAAAGTCTCATCATCATCCTCACCTGAAAAGCACCATGAGAAATACTGGTTAAAAAAACAATTTCTTCACTAAGTCTCTCCGAAACACATTGTTTATTTGCTTCGGTAAGCCTCTAAAGATGTTTTGTGGCTTTACAAGTTCCAAGTTTGAAGTTGAAATTCTTAGGAGGTACATTATCTGCAAGTTTGACATTTAAAATGTATGGGGCTACCATGCTTTTGTTAAAACACTTTATATTACATAAAGGGGGGAAAAGGCAAGACTCTCAAATTTCTACAGACGCTGGCGCATTTCAGATTTTATAGTTCACATTATTCCTATAGAAGACGCGCTGATGGCGATGACACTGGAAAGTGAATTCCTTAGTCGTGGGAGCATA
>NW_007109935.1:0-752 GCF_000164805.1 Carlito syrichta
CACAAAGAAATCAAAGATGACACAAAAAAGTGGAAAAATATTCCATGCTCATGAATTGGAGGAACCAACATTGCTGAGATGTCCATTTTACCTTAGGCAATCTACAGATATAATGCAATACCCATCAAATTACCAGCAGCATTCTTCTCAGACTTAGAAAAAACAATACAGGAATTCATATGGAAACATAAACAACCAAGAATACCCAAAATAATCCTCAGCAAAAAAAAAGAAAGAAAGAAAGAAAAAAGAGCAGACGGTATCACACTCCCAGACTTTAAACAATACTATAAAGCTACAATAATCAAAACAGCCTGGCATTGGTACAAGAACAGGAATATAGACCAATGGAATAGAATTGAGATCCCAGAAGCAAAACCTCAATTTCTCAACCAACTCATCTTCGACAAAGCCTCCACCACCCAGTACTGGGGAGAGTAGAACCTATTCAGTAAATGGTGCTGGGAAAACTGGCTGACCACATGCAGAAGATTGAAACAGGATCCCTACCTATCCCCATACAAAAAAATTAACTCTAAATGGACCACAGACCTAAATGTAAAACCTTAAACTGTAAGAACCTTAGAAAATGCAGGAGACACTCTTACCGAAGTTGGAACTGGCAAACGATTTCTGACCAAAACCCAAAGTGCCCAAGCCATAAGAGATAAGATAGATAAGTGGGAACTCATTAAACTGACAAGCTTCTGCAAAGCAAAGAAACCATCAAGAGAGCAGGGAGACAGCTCCCA
>NW_007109936.1:0-748 GCF_000164805.1 Carlito syrichta
CGAATCTCACAAGTTCACCTATGCCGTCGCCATCTTGCCCCGTCTCCTATATGCCAAATTTTAAAAAATTAGGAAACAAAATACAAAGTGTAACCCCAGCATTGTAAGAATAAATGATATAAATAAACACTTAAGTATTTAGAGAAAATATGTAAAGAAACAGCCACTGCTTAGTTTGTCTTAAAGTTTAGGGTAAGCACTTCTGTTTTTACAGTTTTGCTCATCTTATTCAATTTTATATTGTAATTAATTTCCATATTTGTTTTATTTCTCATTAGACGATTAGTTCTGTGAGATCAGCAACAATACCTTAGATGCAATTATGGAATTTTTTGCAGTATCTGGCATTCAAATAATTTTTCTGGATGAAATAAAATTAAATATAAAGTAGTCTATGATTTTACTTTGGGAATAGTCACATGTGCTGTATTAAGTAGTCCAAAACAAACCTAGACATGATTTCCTTTGACTGGATTATCTACAGCTTCAGTAAATTTTTTCCTTTTAAAATGGTTTCTATCCTGATAAATTATACTCTATTGTGAAGTGTATACTTCATAACCTGTTAAAACAGATGAAACAATGAAATATAACAAAAGTCCATTTAGACATTTATATCATATTCTACATTAAAATAAAATATGTCTAATGTAACTGTAAATGATTTACACATTTTCTAAAATATCTACATATGTTTTATATTTCTCTAACCCACTTCGGTGATGATCTTTATTTTTTTCACTAGAAA
>NW_007109937.1:0-757 GCF_000164805.1 Carlito syrichta
GATGCCAGGTACACAACACCATAGCCTGTCATAGTGTATCACCATGGACCTGGATGAGTGGAGAGAAAGGACAGGTGGAAAAAAAGGATCAGTGATAGAGGAGCTGCCCACTGCAGTCATTTTCCAGGCAGAGATTCACATTTCCCTGTCCATCTATGAGCAGCCGCCACCTTGGTTTCTTTCTAAGGTAACCTCACCAAACAGGAGGTAGAAGGCCCTCCCCTACACTTTATCAGACACAGACAATTTAGTCCTATGGCAGGCCTCTCAGGCAGCAAGCCAAGGGAACCAATCCAAGCTTTGAGTAAACCTATCTGCCTGCAGTGAGAACAAAGAGGAGAGACAAGAGATCAGAGCTTAAGAGATTTCAGACACTCAGGAAAGACTCCAGAGCTAGTCTGGCTTCTTATTTTGATTTTATTGTTTTGACTGTTTGTTTTGTTCACTTTTGTTTGCTTTTTGAGTTAGACCACTTGTCTGTGTTGGAGAAAAGCACATCAAAAGGCATGAATTTATTAGACTGTCTTTGTGTGATTACCAGTATGCTTTAGAGAATCTTGTTTATTTGTTGCTTTTTACTCTTTTCTGGCCTTGTGTCTCTTTCTATTCATTAGTTGGTATGTATGTCTGTTTGCCCTCTTACAATTCTCTCTCTCCAACCTTTTCTTTATCCCCCTTTTTTCCATTATTTTCCTTTTTCTTGCCTCCTTTAGTTCCAGGGAGCGAACCTAAACCCCACTGCATGGACAGATTGTAA
>NW_007109938.1:0-414 GCF_000164805.1 Carlito syrichta
GGAGCCCAGCAGGTCGAGGCTGCGGTGGCCGGGAGCGGCCACTGCACTCCAGTCTGGGTGACAGAGTGAGACTCCAACTCAAAAAAAAAAGAAAACACAAAATGCAGTTGGGCTCAGTGGCTCAACCTGTAATCCTGCGCTTTGGGAGGCTGAGGTGAGTGGATTGCCCAGGCCCGCAGGTTCGAGACCTGCCTGGGCAATTTGGCAAGACCTAATCGCTACAATAAAATAAAAAAATCAGCCAGGCATGGTAGTGCGTGCCTGTAATTCCAGCTACTCAGAAGGCTGAGGCGGAAGGATCACCGGAGCCCAGCAGGTCGAGGCCGCAGTGGCCAGGAGCGTGCCACTGCACTCCAGTCTGGGCGACAGAGTGAGACTCCAACTCAAAAAAAAAAGAAAAGAAAAAGAAAACAC
>NW_007109939.1:0-1027 GCF_000164805.1 Carlito syrichta
AGCAGCTCAAAAATGGAACTCTGTGCAAACTTGTGATGACTCACTTAGGAATTGTGTCAAATTTTAAACAGTTTTTAAAAATCAACCACTGGATAATTGAAGGGGAAGAGATGCCCAATTGGCATCCTGCACCAGGCATCAGTTACCATGCCACATCCTCTCCTCCCAAGACAGGTGTCAAGGGTGAGAGTGGCTCCCACCCATGCGGCCCCCCACCCTGTCACCCTCCCGGCACTCTCTTGCTGTCAGATTCCCATATTGTCTCTTCTCCATCAGCCTCTCCTTCCAACAGAGAGTAAATATCCCTCCAAATAAATAATAAAAACCGAACTTTTAAAAGTGGTGACCCTCAAATCTCATTTAGAAATTCTCGTTTTGACAAGATGTTTGCCAAAACTATTTCCCAATTTTTTTTGGAAAACCACCAAAGTCTAAATTGCCAGCAACATAAAGTATAAATCAGAGGCCACATTTTTTTCACAGTTAATGACTTTGGGGAAAAGGTGAACAGTTTTAAATTAGTAAATGAAGAATGATTCATCCAGTATATTCCGCTGATGATCAGAGTTCCTACTGTCATACATGAGTCCTGGTCTCCCACCCAGGCATCTTTCCCCTTGTGCTGTTCACATCGCACAGGGCCTCCATTCTGCCATGTTCAGATTCAAAAATAGAGTTCAAAAATAGAGTTCAAAACCACATGAATGAAAAGATCACCTGGAAAACTCTAACACCCACACGGTCTGTTTTACCCCCAAATTTTTACCAGATTCTACAAGAATGGTAATGATCTCATGGCACATTCTGCATCTTAAGCTGAAAAAAAGCAAAATGAAACAAACACACAAACAAAAATATAGAATACCACATTTGTGCAAAGGGGCAGAATTGGCCTAAAGAACAGTTCTTTGGGCATTCTCTCTCTCTCTCTTTTCTATTTTAGTCTCAAAAATACATTTTCTTATCATCAATGAAATTATTCTGAAAGAAAATAAAGAAATGACAAAACCTGCCTGCAATGAATGAG
>NW_007109940.1:0-713 GCF_000164805.1 Carlito syrichta
TGTAGTTATTTATTGTATTTTGCTAATTAAGTATAATATTAACTTTAGTAAGGCATTGTATTGCTATGCCATGACACTTTCAAAAGTCCCCATCATGAAATTTCACAATGAACAGTTCATATTGGAGAAGCAGATGTGAGTAGCATGTGTTTGTGTGTTTTTCAGTACTTCTACTGCATAGACAGACATTTCTTCCATGGTTAGCAAACTGGGAAAAGGCTATTTATTTCTATTTAGAGCATGATAGATTTTATCCAATGGCTTCTACCAATGCTATCTTTTCAGAATTATGTTTTATTACTGTTAGATAATGTAGTTTGCTTTCTGTTTCTTTGTTCCTGATGTCAACTTCCACTGAGTTTTATCACTGACCAACAGCTGTCTCTAGGGTTTTAAAACTGCTCAATTGTGAGTCACCACAGCTCTGTGTTCTTGTTGGAAAGTCAGTTTTCTTCAGTTTTTCATTTATATTATTTTTTATTGACTGAGATTATCATTCTGAATAACAATAAAATAAAATTGGGTATAGAGCAATAAATTTTGAAGACACAGATACAGAAACTTTCCATTTCACCTTCTAGATTGTGAAAGAAAATTGGATATGCAGAGAAATAACTGTATTTTTTTAAATGCCACAACTAAAAAATAACTTATCATCCTCCTTGTAATAGACAAAAGAGCCTTGCAATTTTGAGAGCATCTCACTTGATTTT
>NW_007109941.1:0-1337 GCF_000164805.1 Carlito syrichta
TAGGGTTAATTTTTCTCATGTCTGAGCAGTCTGGAGGTAACCTGACCATGCCTGTGTGGTTTTTTATGAAATCATTAATATCCCAGATCTTTCCAACTTTCTCTTCACCATCCTGGGTATTTAGCTTTTACTATAATGGTCATGACATGGCTGATGCATCTCCAGGTACCATGTCTGTGATCCATCCAGGGAGAATGGGGCAAAAGCCTTGTCTCTTCTCTGGTGTTGATTTATTTAGGGAGGCAACTCCTTCTCAGGGATTTCTGCTTCCATCTCACGGACCGGAAATATGAAACTTGGCCACCCTAGATGCAATGGAGTTAGAGGGTTTGAGTATCTCACTTTCCAGCTGCTATAGAAGCATTTTTGACTAAAATTGTATTTATTAGAATAAATCATATCTTGATATGCCTGCGGTAGTCCTGGTTTACACTGGGAACACACAAAATCATTCGTAGGGTTCCTTTTAGCCTCCAGTGCCTCGGGATGATAAATTATGTGGTTAAACTTTCTGTAATAGAGCTGGAAATGGAAGTGTTGAGCAAACCAAACTTTAGTATCTGTTGTACTCCAGCAACCAAAATCGCTGAAAATCACTGTAAATCTCAATTTACAGTCTTTCACGAAAACACCAAGGAGTGTAAATTTATAACACTCCCCACTTCTTTCAAATCTTCCATGTCATTTCTCTTGCTGTCAGTATATCTCACATGCATGACTGATGCCCTGAAGTGCTTCTACTCTTCCAATGTAAGATTAAGAAAAATCCTCTTTCTAACTCTGTCCATTTAGCTTTCCTTCTCTCCTCTCCCATCCTCTGTCTGTCCCAAGCCTTTGTCCTGGAGTTCACTTGGATTCTATGCTCACTTTAATGTTCCCCTTGCCCTACTCCACAGAAGAGTGGACTCTGCTGCATCTCTCATCCCCACCTCCCAATGAAAAAGCATTATCAGCTGAGCTTGGTGGCTCAACCTGTAATCCCATGCCTTGGGAGGCTGAGGTGAGTGGATTGCCTGAGCCCACGGGTTCGAGACCTGCCTGGGCAACTTGGCGAGACCTCATCTCTACAATAAATAAAAAAATCAGCCAGGCTTGGTAGCGCGTGCCTGTAATTCTGGCTACTTGGAAGGCTGAGGTGGAAGGATCACTGCAGCCCAGTGGGTCGAGGCTGCAGTGGCCGGAAGCAGCCACTGCACTCCAGTCTGGGTGACATAGTGAGACTCTAACTCAAAAAGAAAAAGCATTGTCTATTTGTTTGGCACAATTTCTATTGACAACCATCTTGTAACAAGGTGAGGGTCAATTTGAAACCAAGAAGGGAAGGGCCCAGGAGAAGG
>NW_007109942.1:0-858 GCF_000164805.1 Carlito syrichta
CAGGTACCAGCATGGGACTTTCAGCATCTGTATTTGCATAGGAGAATCTGTCAATAGGGATCATCTTAGTTCCTTGCTTAGTGAAAGACCTTTGATCATGTACCTCATAGAGGAAAAATAAATCCTCCTCCCAAATATAAAGTTTCCTATTTTGGTATAGGTAAGCATGGGAAATTATATAACTTTTTCACTTGATCTAGCTTTATTACATTTCAGGTGTTCATAATCATTGAGAATAAATCTCAGTCACTGGTAATAAATCATATATTATCAATGGTGGGTTTTGTGTGACTAAAGCGTGTAATATCTTAATTAATGGCTTTCTGCCATTTCATCAAATTGAATACTTTCATCATTGTTGAGGTGTTTTTATTTGTTGTTTTTTGTTTTTGTTTTGTTTTGTTTTGAGTTGGAGTCTCACTCTGTCACCCAGACTGGAGTGCAGTGGCCGCACTCGACCTCGACCTGCGGGGGCTCCGGCGATCCTTCCACCTCAGCCTTCCAAGTAGCTGGAACTACAGGCCCGCGCTACCACGCCCAGCTAAAATTTTTTTTTATTTATTGTACAGATGAGGTCTTGCCTGCCCAGGTGGGTCTCGAACCCGCAGACTCAGGCAATACACTCACCTCAGCCTCCCAAAGGCGTGGGATTACAGGCTGAGCCACCGAGCTTGGCTGAGGTGTTTTTAAATGTTTGACTTACTGTCATGTATCTCATTTTTATTTGGTTATTTTTAATATAAATTCTTCTTTAACATGGAATACAGGATCTATTTTCTTGGAAACTTCATATTCATGTATTTGATAGAATGATAGGCTACAGCAAACCAAAAACATTTGGTTGTTAAAATCTACTTG
>NW_007109943.1:0-712 GCF_000164805.1 Carlito syrichta
CTCAGCCTGTAATCCTGCGATTGAGGAGGCTGCGGGGAGAGGACAACTTAAGCCCGCGGGTTCGAGACAAACCTGGGCAACTTGGGGAGTCCTCATCTCTACAATAAATCAAAAAATCAGCCTGGCGTGGTCGCACATGCCTGTAATGCCAGCTCCTCGGAAGGCTGAAGCGGAAGGATCAATGGAGCCCAGCAGGTCGAGGTTGCGGTGGCCGGGAGAGGCCACTGCATTCCGGTGCGGATCACAGAGTGAGACTCCAACTCAGCCCAGAGCCCACGGTACAGAAAAATGTGAACGGTTGTTTGCTGGAGTGGAGCTATGGCCTTCAAAACATTTTACTGAAACCTGCTACTTATTAATGATGAATGGTTCTTTGCCTTAAATGGTGGACAACCAAACTCTTCGACAACCAAAATATGAAATTCAAATTTCCAAGTGTATATTATATTCAGATGAAAAAACATGCAGTAATATCCATAAGAATTGTTGTACTCTGTGCCAGGTAACAGCAGTTATCTCAATCTACCCTGTACAATTGTGGAGATGGGGGGAATCTAAGCTAAGGGATATCAAAAACATCGTAGATATATGCTTCATCTTCTTCTTTCTGACCTGTCTTCCTCCTCCCATGTTTTCAAAACACTTTTTCACTTTTTTGTAAAATTATGTACTCAAAAGTGAAACAATTTAAACCTGAGTTCAAAAGTGAACA
>NW_007109944.1:0-788 GCF_000164805.1 Carlito syrichta
AGACCTTTCTACCCCCAGTGGTAGTAGCCTCTCCATCCCAAATAAAAGTGGTATCTTCTACCCCAAAATGTGGACTTCCTACCTCTAATGACAGTGACTACTTACCCCCAATGGCAGGCACCCACTACAGTGGTATCCATCTGAGGGGATTAACCCAGTGTTGCCCAAAGAAACAGTCACAGCCTCCCCTGAAGCAGTTATCACGCAAAGCACTGCTAATTTTCCACAGGATCCACCACCACTATACCCCTGTTTCCAGATGCACAAAGAAACTTAAATTCCAGCAGGCTCCTAAAGGAGATATTCAAAGTGTGACCCAGAGAGATACATACTACACTACAAAAGAACTCCTTGAGTTTCTAAATTATATAAGCAGAGAGCTGAGGAACATGTCTGGGAATTGATATTAAGGTTGTGGGATAATGATGGAAGGAACTTAAACTTGGGTAAATCTGAATTTATTGATATGGGTCCACTATGCAGAGATTCTGCATTAATGTTACAGCTCAAGGAGTTAGGAAGGGCACTGACATTTTAGTTGATTGACTGAAACATGGTTCAAAAGATGGTCCACAGTGAGTAAATTGGAAATATCAATTATTCTTAGTTTAATGTAGAAAAAAATAATTCAAATTATTAGGAAGACTAGAATGCTAGGGTGAATCTGTCATTTAAGACTTATTCACCTTCACTGAGAGAATCTAGAAGATAAACACTTCACCAATATTTTGAGAAATAAGTTTTTGAGGAGAGCTCTAACATCTTTGAAAAGCTTTGTGATTGCTCTT
>NW_007109945.1:0-743 GCF_000164805.1 Carlito syrichta
TCCAAAACCCACAGGTCATAAGATAGAGGATAGACAAGTGGGACCTTATTAAACTGACAAGCTTCTGCAAAGTCAGAGAAACCGTCAAGAGAGCAGGGAGACAGACTACAAACTGGGAAAAAGTATTTGCCAACACCAGGTCAGACTAAGGCTTAACATCTTTGATCTACAAGGAACTCAAACGTGCTGAAAAGAAAAAAACAAACAACCCCATTATAAAATGGGCAAAAGATATGAACAGACACTTCTCAAATGAAGACATCCGAGCAGCCAACAGACACATAAAAAAATGTTCAACCTCACTAATCATCAGGGAGATGCAAATCAAAACCACACTGAGATACCACCTAACTCCAGTCAGAATGGCAATTATCAACAACTCAAAAAATAACAGCTGCTTGAGAGGGTGTGGTGAAAAGGGAACACTTCTACACTGTTGGTGGGAGTGTAAACTAGTGCAACCTCTGTGGAAAGCAGTGTGGTGATTCCTAAAAGCTCTAAATATCAACCTCCCATATGACCCCACAATCCCCCTACTGGGAATATATCCTGAAGAACTCAAATCACTCTATAAAAAAGATACCTGCACACGTATGTTTATCACAGCACTGTTCACAATAGCAAGACCCTGGAAGCAACCATGCTGTCCATCAAAAGAGGACTGGATTTTTAAATGTGGTTACATATACATGATGGAATACTATGCAGCCATAAAAAAGAACAAAATCATGAATTTTGCAGCA
>NW_007109946.1:0-1144 GCF_000164805.1 Carlito syrichta
CTCCAACTCAAAAAAAAAAAGAAGTTTCACCGCTTGCAAATCCTCATTGCTCTGCCTATTCTTTCCTCCTCTCCCTCTTCTTTTAATAGATCATGACTTTGGTGTGGCATCTAATCCCTGGTGAGCACTAAATTTATTTATACATTTTACTGTTTTCACAACTTTGCCTTTTTCCAGATGCTGTATTGTTGGTATTATACAATTTGTTGCCTTTTCACATTAGTTTCTTCTACTTTGTAATACATATCCATACTTCCTCTGTCTTTGTGGCTTGATAACGCACCCCTTTTTAGTGCTGAGTAATAATATTTCATTACTTTGTTGGACCATGGTTTCTTATCAGTTCACCTACTGAAGGACATCTTGGTTGCTTCCAGGTTGGTGATTATGAATTATGTGTCTATAATTATCCTTATTCAGGGTTTTGCATGAACACAGCTTTTCAAATCATTTGGGTAAATACCAAGAAGCATGGTAGCTTGAGCATATGGTGAGAGTTCTTTTAGTTTTATGAGAAGTTGCCAAACTGTCTTCTAGAGGCTGTGCCATTTTGCATTTCTGCCAGCAATAAATGAGAGCGTAAGTTGCTCTATATCCTTACCAACACTCAATATTGTCAGTGTTCTCTATTTTGGTCATTATATTAAGTGTGGAGTCATATCTAGTTGTTTTAACTTTCATTTCCCTGATAAAATATGACATTAAACAACTTGTCATAACTTATTTGTCATTTTTCTATTTTGTTTCATGAGATGACTGTTAAGGTCTTTGGCCCATTTTTAAATCATTTTTTCTTATTTTTATGTTGTTGAGTTTGAATCGTTATTTGTGTTTTTTGGGTAAGATGTTTTTTATCAAGATGTCTTTTATAAATATTTTCTCCAAATCTGTGGCTTGTGTTTTCATTCTCTTGACAGTGTCTTTCACAGAAAGGAAAATTTAAGTATAATAAAATGTATCATATTAATTTTGTTCTTCTTTTGATAGACCATGGATTTGGTGTGACATCTGAAAAGGCCTTCACATGCAGCACTATTTGTGCTGTATTATCTTTGCTACTTTGTCAAAATTAGTTGACTATATTCATGGGGTCTATTACTGAACTCTCTGTTCTGCTCCAATGATAAATTTATTTATTATTTTG
>NW_007109947.1:0-942 GCF_000164805.1 Carlito syrichta
CCTGCGAAATTCATGATTTTGTTCTTTTTTATGACTGTGTAGTATTCCATTGTGTATATGTACCACATTTTTTAATCCAGTCCTCTTTTGATGGGCAGCATGGTTGGTTCCAGGTTCTTGCTATTGTGAACAATGCTGCAATAAACATATGTGTGCAGGTATCTTTTTTATAGAGTGATTTGAGTTCTTCAGGGTATATTCCCAGTAGGGGGATTGCGGGGTCGTATGGAAGGTCGATTTTTAGAGCTTTTAGGAATTGCCACACTGCTTTCCACAGAGGTTGCACTAGTTTACACTCCCACCAATAGTGTAGAAGTGTTCCCTTTTCACCACACCCTCTCCAGCAGCTGTTATTTTTTGAGTTGTTGATAATGGCCATTCTGACTGGAGTTAGGTGGTATCTCAGTGTGGTTTTGATTTGCATCTCCCTGATGATTAGTGAGGTTGAACATCTCTTCATGTATTTGTTGGCTGCTCGGATGTCTTCTTTTGTGAAGTGTCTGTTCATATCTTTTGCCCATTTTATAATGGGGTTGTTTGTTTTTTTCTTTTCAGCACGTTTTAGTTCCTTGTAGATCCAGGATGTTAAGCCTTTGTCATACCTGGTGTTGGCAAATACTTTTTCCCAGTCTGTAGGCTGTCTCCCTGCTCTCTTGATGGTTTCTTTGGCTTTGCAGAAGCTTGTCAGTTTAATAAGGTCCCACTTGTCTATCTTCTCTCTTATGACCTGTGGGTTTCGGGTTTTGTTCAGGAATTGGATGCCAGTTCCGATTTCCATGAGGGTATGTCCTTCCTTTTCTAAGGTTCTTATGGTTTGAGGTTTTACATTTAGGTCTCTGATCCATTTGGAGTTAACCTTTGTGCATGAGGATAGATAGGGGTCCTGTTTCAATCTTCTGCATGTCTCACCAGTTTTCCCAGCACCATTTACTGAATAGGTTC
>NW_007109947.1:1106-1934 GCF_000164805.1 Carlito syrichta
CCTTTCCCCTGTGGTAGGTGGTGGGAGGCTTTATCAAAGATGAGTTGGTTGAGAAATTGAGGTTTTGCTTCTGGAATCTCAATTGTATTCCATTGATCTATATGCCTGTTCCTGTACCAATACCAAGCTATTTTGATGATTGTAGCTTTATAGTAAAGTTTGAAGTCTGGTAATGTGATACCACCTGCTTTGTTTTTTTTTTGCTGAGGATTGTTCTGGCTATTCTTGGACGTTTGTGTTTCCATATGAATTCCTGTGTTGTTTTTTCTAGGTCTGAGAAGAATGTTGCTGGTAATTTGATGGGTATTGCATTGAATCTGAAGATTGCCTAAGGTAAGATGGACATCTTCACAATGTTGATTCTTTCAACACATGAGCATGGGATATTTTTCCACTTGTTTGTGTCATCTTTGATTTCTTTGAGCAGTGTTTTGTAATTTTCATTGTAAAGGTCTTTCACATCTCTGGTTAGGAAGATGCCAAGGTATTTCATTTTTTTTGTGGCTATTGTGAGTGGAATTGTGCTTTTTATTTGGGTTTCTGTTTGTTTATTATTGGTGTAGAGAAATGTGATTGTCTTTTGTACATTTATTTTGTATCCTGAGACTGCCAAAGGCTCTTATCAATGTAAGGAGGCTTTTGACAGATTCTCTTGGGTTTTCAAGGTACACAATCATATCATCTGCAAAGAGAAATAACTTGACTTCCTCTTTTCCTATTTGGATACCCCTGATTGCCTCCTCTTCTCTGATTGCTCTAGTCAGGACTTCCAATACTATGTTGAACAGGAGGGGTGAGAGTGGGCATCCTTGTCTAGTTCCAGTTTTC
>NW_007109947.1:1954-31431 GCF_000164805.1 Carlito syrichta
TATGGTTTTACGAATGTTGAACCAGCCTTGCATGCCAGGAATGAAGCCTACTTGGTCATTTTGGATGATTTTTGAGATGTATTGCTGAATCCGGTTTGCTAGGATCTTGTTGAGAATTTTAGCATCTATGTTCATCAAAGGTATTGACCTATAGTTCTCTTTTTTTGTTGGATCTTTACCTATGTCAGCTATTCTAACACTAATAGCGTGCACTTTTACAGCATTACTCTGTGCCATGCTCTCTTTTAGGGTTTTAGAAGTATTCATTCATTTAATGACTCAACACCCTTTGAGATGGGTACTGTGGTAATGCCATTTAGAGAAGGAAGAAACTGAGGTACAGGTTAAGTCACACAGCTAGTAAATGGCAGAGCCAGGATTTGAATCAGGCACTGTGACTGCAGAGTCTACGCCCATAATTTCAACTGCCTGTATGCACGATGGACTCCCAAACACCGACATAAGAGTTAAACATTTCTATTCACCATCTATGAATTTTGTTTAGAAAAGAGAGAGTGCTCATGATGATAGAAGGAGCAGCTTTGGAGTCTGAAATCCGGAGCATGAGGTTAAGCTTTGCCATTCCCATTTGCCTGACCATGAAATGCAAGGTATTGAAGTTCCCCGAACCTTGGTGTCCTCACCTGTAAAATGTGGATATGATATACCTGTTGTGAAGTGCCTAGTATTATTTCTGACACATAGGAGATGCCCGATAAATGTCAATCACTACCATGACTATTACCTACAATCTAACCCCTTAGTATTTGTGAGGATTGTTTCCAGGACCCACCCCCTGTGCTAAGATACCAAAATCTTCAGATGTTCAAGTCTCATATAAAATGGCATGGTATTTGCATATAACCTATGCATGTCCTCCCATGTACTTGAAGTCATCTCTGGATTATTTATAATACCTAATTCAATGTAAATGCTATGTAAATCATTGGTATACTGTATTTTAAAATTTGCATTATTTTTATTGTTTTTTTAATTTAATTTTTAAAAAAAATTTTTGCGTCAGATTCTCACTCTGTTGCTCAGGCTGGAGTGCAGTGACACGCTCACAACCAATGCAGCCTCGACCTGCTGGACTCAGGCGATCCTTCTGCCTCAGCCATCCAAGTAGCTGAGACTCCAGGCACATGCCACCACGCTCGGCTAATTTTTTGATTTGTTGTAGAGATGAGATCTCACCAAGTTGTCCAGGCTGGTCTTGAACCTGCGGCCTCTCGCCTTGGCCTCTCACCTTGGCCTCCCAAAGTGCTGGGATTATAGGCGTGAGCCACTGTGCACAGCCTGTGTTGTTATTTTTTATTGACTTTGTTTGTTTGTTTTGAATATTTTCAGTCCAGGTTGGTTGACTCTGTGAATGTGGAACCTGTAGTTTATTTTCTCCTAAAAAATAAATTCATGATTTTATTGAACTTTTCAGCTTAAAACAATAGCATGAAATTTGATCATTGATCTAACAATTGCAGTGTGTGTTTTAGGTGCAAGGTATTTTCTGCATCAGCCCTGTCCAACATAACTTTTGCAATGGTGGAAATGTTTTATAATCTGGCCTGTCCAATATGGTACCTGCTGGCCACATGTGATTATTGAGCAATTAAAATGTGCTTAGTTTAGCCAAAGTACTGACTTTTAAATTTTATTTAATTTTAACTAATTTAACTTTAATTCTAGATAGCCCCATGCTATCAGTGGCTATTGTGTTGCACAGTGGATATCTAGATGCTTCTTTAATCAAGTCCACATATTGATAGGTAAATAATTCTTTTATGAAAGCTAATGCAGCCATAAAGGACAAACATATGGGCTTTGCAGTAACTTGGATGGATTTAGGATCTATCAGTGATCTATCACAAAAACAAAGAACAGGGTACCACATGTTCTCACTCGTAAATGGACCCTGAACATTTACCATAATACTATAAGAAGGGGATTGGCAGTAGAGGAATACTGGTGGGGTAGGGGTGGTGGTGGGGGGGAACAACATCAATAAGTATACCTGATCTCAAACCAGGCAAAGTGGGGACCAAAGGGAAGCCCAAACTTTAGCTGTACAATGTCCACTTGTAAACGCAATCCTGAATTGTACCCCACATCTTTAAAATAAAATATATTTTTTAAAAAAGAAAGCTAAGACAGTCTCTTATCCTGTTTTTTTTTCCTAAGGTGCCTATGGTGCTCAACCTCTGTAAAAAGAAAAAAATATCAATTTTCAAGCATAAATTCAGGTCAATGAAGGCAAAATATAGCCATTACCCTCTCTAGATTTTATGATATCTGACAGATCCATTTTAATTTTACTGGAACTCAAATGACATAACTTATCAACATTCTAAAATACTGATCATGAATTAGCTATACATATTTTAGCTACTTCCCATAAACATAATAATATAATAATGTTAATTATGCATATTTTACCACATGTACTTTAGTTAGGTTTAGATGTAAGCAGTGGTATGCTAGTAAATATTTAACTGATCCTTTGTGAAAAAAAGTATATGTGTGTATGGTTTATTGTATACTTTGATATTATAAAAGATGTATAGCAAAACACACTCTTACACATGATAGTAAAATATATATTACTTCTGTAAATTCCATATAGCCAATTAATTCTCACTGGATGCTTTTATTGATTTTTGCTAAACTCTTATCCCTGGACAACCTATGATTGTAATTAATTCACAAGTGTAATTCTGACATGAATCTTGGTTGATATTTTCTTTACGTTAAGTTGAAAATCAAATGATTAAGACATTTGTTAGAATCTCATTCATCAATGAGCAACTTCTTCACTAAATGAGATAATTTTTACATCCTGGAAAAACACTTCAATCTTTTGTGTTATTCACAATGTGATATACAGATATAACACACTTTGAAGTCTAATCTGCCTGATCAACATTTTCTCTATTACTTTCTTGGGTATAACCATCAACAAAATAATAAACCAAGCCCTAATTTGTAGCGTTTGCCAATTTCTGTGATGTAAATACGCCCATCACTGCTAATGTGACATCACTGAAGGTGGAGTTGGGAAAATGTAATAGATGTAACTAACCTCAAGAACAGAGTTAGTAGTAAAATGTGATAAAATAACTAGAAATTGATGGACTTTGAATATTTATTACCTTTGTGGTTTTTTTGTTTGTTTGTTTTGAACCAGGGTCTCTGTCACCCAGGCTGGAGTATAGTGGCACGATCATGGCTCAATGCAGCTTTGACCTCCTGGGCTGAGGCAATCCTTCCACCTCAGCCTCCCAAGTAGCTGGGACTATAGGTGCATGCCACCATGTCCAGCTAATTTTTTGATTTTTTTGCCCAGCTGGTCTCAAACCCCTGGCCTCAAGTGATCTTCCCACCTTGGCCTACGAAAGTGCTGGGATTACATGTGTGAGCCAACACACCTAGCCTACCTTTGTTTTTAATATAACTTAATTTCTAATAACAAGGAGCTCCAGAATAGGTCCTGTTTTCATCAACAATTTATGGAGGAGTCAGTCTTTGCTAGGACTAGGTGCTATGCATATAAATATGAATTAGGCTGCCAATATTTGAGCCTTCCGGGATATGCTCTTGTCCTCTTCAATATCTACTTTTTCTTCCTGGATTTCATCTGGGCTCAAGGGGCTTTAATATGATCTTCACCTTGATGACTCCCAAATTTATATTTCCACCTCTGTTTTTCTACTGCAAGCTCCAGTCTCATAAACCCAACTTCCTGCTTGGTAATTCCCTTGGGATGTCATATGGTTTTCTTAAACTTAACATGGCCATTTCAGCCTGATACCTCTGAAGGCCCACCTTCTGCAAACCCATCCACTCTTCCTCCAGTCTTCACAATTTTCAGTCAATGACACTACCATGCACCAGCTGATTGAGTTCCAATTTTAGGACTCATCTTTGAATCTTCTTTTTTATTAATTCTCTACATGTAATCCATCAGCAAGTTCTGTTTCTTCTATTCCAAAAGACTTCCCAAATCTGGACAGTTCCTACTATCTTCACATCTATCATCCTAGTCAAAGCTGTTATCTGTCATTGGGACTACAGAGGGACTCCATTTGGTCTCCCTGCCTCTACTTTTCCCTCATACAGATTTTCCACACAGTATGAAGAAGGAACTCTTAAAGATATAAGGCAGCTCATGTCACTCTTTTCCCTGAAATTCTTACATATTTAAATTTCAGTCACTTTCAGAATACTCTTTGTTTGATGCAATACACCTATTGAGACACCTTTTCTACTGCTCCAAATAACTCGTCATTATTTATTACGAATTAGAATGAAGTCCAATCGGTAGTAGACAGAATAATGGGTGTCTAAAGATGTCCATGTCCTAAGCCCTGGAGCTAGTGAATATATTACCTTACAAGGCAAAAGGAACTTTGCAAATGTAACTAAATTAAAGACCCTGAGATGGAGAGATTATTCAGAATTATTCAGCTGGGCACAATGTAATCTCAAGGGTGCTTACAAGTGGACAAAGGAGGTCGAAGAGAGTTAGAGGGAATTGTAACTATGAATGTTTAGGGAGATGCCTGCTGTGTTTGAAGGTGGAGGAAGAAAGGCACAACCCAAGGTCTGGGAATGCCTCTAGCTGGAAGCTAGAAAAGAGAAGAAAATGTATTCTTCCTAGAGCCTCCAAAAAGGAATGTTTCCCCATCAACACCTTCAATTTAGCTCAATGAGACCCATGTAAATCTTCTAACTTATAGAATTATAAGAAAATAAAACTGCATTGTTTAAGCACTATATTTGTCATTTGCTAGTGCAGAAATAGAAAACTAATATACTAGCCTATAAGACCCTACAAAGATATGCTTCCTGTCAGTCTCTATAATCTCATCTTGTCATTCTCTCCTGTTGGTCACTGTGTTCTGTTCATCCAAGCTTTTGTGTTGTTTGATTAACAAGCGAGATCCTTTCTTAGGACTTTTGCACCAGCTATTTCTCTGCCTACAACTTTCTTTCTCAGATTTTCTCATAACTGGCTACCCATCATTTGGATTTCCAAAATATTCTTCTAAAAAACACCACTACCTAGTCACTTTTTACTCTGTTTTATTTTCCGAATAGCTTCTGAGAGAATATGAAATGTTCTTAATTTGTTTATTGTCTTTATACCCTCCTACCAGATACACAGCATTAACATATGCACTTCATGAAGTAGGGACTTAGTATATCACGTTCACCCAGTAAGCACTCAGTGGCTATTGAGTTTTTAAAAATGAATAGAAACACAACGCCTTGTCTCAGAATATGCACAGTGTATGGAAGAGAAGATGAATAAAGCAATGATTACAGAACCATGTAATGAATGTGACAACAGGGATTCATGTGGGGTGTTACAGGTATCTGCAGGAAAAGCACCATGGCCAGCTTTCTTGAGGAGTGACTATTGAGCACAATCTTGAAGTGAAAGTAGGAAAGCAAAAGCCAAGTGAAAAGGAGCAGGTGGTTTTTCAGGCAGAGGATGTTGGAGGGGCCAGAGAGCAAGGGTGTGAAACAGAATATGAGGGGGAAACCTGGAATTTGTTTATAAAAAATTGTGTGTTTATTCTTACATATTCAAACTTCAGTCTCTTTCAAAGTACTCTTTGCTTGATGCAATACACCTATGGAGACACCTTTTCTACTGCTCCAAATAGCTTGTGCACTCATCAGTTTTGATGCCTTTTAGTGCTTCTGCCATTTTGGGTTTCACCTCTTCCACGGGGGCAAAACGTTTCCCTCTGAGGACTTTCTTCATCCAGGGAAACAAACAAAAAAAAGTTACTGGGGGTACAATCAGGTGAATAGGGAGGGTGGGTCACCGGGGACATGCCGATTTTGGTAGAAAACTGTGGAACACTCAGTGCAGTGTGGGCAGGTATGCTCAAAATCACCCATCATGAAATTGGTAAATAAGGTGAAAGAATCTCAAAAAAAAAAATTCACTGAAGCCGAACACAGGCTCTCACAATGATGCCAGCTGGGACACTGATATCGATGGGTTCCTAGAATACTAACTCAGTGGGGGAAGCTTATACTGTAAGGGGCCCACCCGCCAAAAAAAATTCATTTTGGGGGGATCTGCCCTGCTACATAGCTTGTGGGAGAAGTGCAGGTGGTTTGGTTACCCAGGAGCCTAAAATGAAAGGCAAGGAGGTGCCTCATCACAGGGACTTTGTATGGCCTAACAGGAGATTCTTAATTTGACTAGGTGGTGATGAGGGGCCATTGAAGGGTTTCAAGCAGTGTCAGTTTTGCACTAGAGAAAATGTATTCTGATGACACTATTGAGAGTAGATTGAAGGGGAGTGATACTGGAAGTGGGACACCAGTTGGGAAGATATGGCTGTTGTCAAGATAAAAGACCCTAGGACAGTAACAGTGGAGATGGAGAATGATAAGGAGATTTGGAGAATATTTAGAGGCAGATTCTGTGGGCTTAGTGATCAATTTATTGTAGGGATGAGGGAGGGGCAGTATCAGGATTGACCCTCAGCATTGGGTAAGTGGGCAGAGAATAGGACCATTGATAAGAACAGGGCTTGTGGGAGGAGGATATGAGACAAGGTTGAAGTGCTGTAGGTGGAGAAGGCACCTGGGGCACTTGGCCAATCAAACTGGAAGCTTGGGAAAGATCTAGGCTAGAGCTTCAGATTTGAGAATCAATGGCACATATGACGTGACTGTTCGAGCTAGTTCAAGACGTGGAGATGAGAGGAGAAGTGGTAAGGGTGAAATCTTGGGAACGCCAGTTATTACACATTGAATGTAAGATGTGTGTCCAAGAATGAGACCAAGAAGGAGTAGTCAAAGAAGAAAGAAAATCATCAGGAATGTGTTCTTGTCCACAGAAATGCTGGCCCCCTTTCTACCTGTGATTAGCAGGCATTTCAAATGGTGCACCTCCCAGGTCCTCTCAAATGGATTTGATTGCTTAGTGCACCTTTGTACCTTAGTGCACCTATATTATGGTGATTGTCACATTGGGTGTGTGTGTGTGTGTGTGTGTGTGTGTGTGTGTGTGTGTGTATGGTTTTTTTTTTTAACTCTGGTCTAATTATCTTACTCCTAGATCGTAAACTTCTAGAGGGTGGGGACTATGACTTACTTTTCATTCTTTGTAGTTCTCAGTTGATTATCATGTACATATTACCTTTATGATAAATGAATATGACCACTCCATGTAGCAGGTATTTTAGAAAGTATCACTTATTCATATTTTAAAGAGAACAGTAAGCATTTGAATAAGTATAGATGGTACCAAACAACTAAGCAAAGTATTTCTTTTTAATTTTTAATTTTAAATATGTGGAGTACAATTCAGAGTTAGGTATACAAATGTTTATTATGCAGGTATCCTTGTTGATGAGGTGTGTTCCCCCTCCCCTGGCAGTTTCTCTCAACTGCCAATCACCCCCACCCCTTGCAGTTCCCACTAGGCCGATCCCTTTCTTATAGTGTTATGATAATTGTTCAAGGTCCACTTATGAGTGAGAACATATGGTACTCTGTTCTTTGTTTCTGTGATAAATCACTGAGTATGATAGACTCTAAATCCACCCAAATAGCTGTGAAGTCCATATGTTTGTCCTTCTTTATGGCTGCATAATATTTCATCGTGTATATGTACCACTTTTTAAAATCCTGTCCTCTTTCAATGGGCAGCATGGTTGGTTCCATAGCAAAGTATTTCTTTAAGATGACAGTAGTGTATCATCTTGACACACTTGGTCATCACAAGTTCCTATATAATCATGCTAGAGAAATATTTATCGAATGCTTATTATGTTCCAGACATTCTGCTGAATACTTCATATACATGATTTCCTTTAATCTTCACAATAACCTACGGGTATTATTATTCTCATTTCACAGATGGAAGATAGGAATTTCAGAGAGGTTGAGTGATTTGTCCAAGGTCACATAGTCAGTAAAAGACTGAGATTTTAAGCTAAGCAGGTTGCCTGCATGTTGGTGTTAAAAGTGCCTCTCTAGGGCCTCTTGGGTGACATTACAGGAAATTCTGAGCTGAGACAGGTAGGGTGCAGAAGGTGCACTTCAGGGCCTGCAAAAGAATTTTACTAATGTAATTGCCCATAATCAGGTATGCATTTTGAATGGTTAAGAAGAAATACTTGACATATTGGCATGTGAAGCAGGTAGTTCTATTTTTGTGATATGCCTCCAAAAACAAACAAACAGAAACCATGCTGATTTAAACAAATACTAAAGTAAGATCAATTCACTCAGCACGTGATTTAGAATGCAGAATTTTGCCATGGATTATTATAGCACAAAATCAGATGGTGACCACTAGGTTCTGAGCAGAAACAAGCGCACTGAATGGAACAAAAGACACAAAAGAGCTTTGGTGCCCAAACTAGAAGAGCTCTAAGAGATATTGTTACTGCAGCACTAGTAATATCCATCCCTTCTTGTTCTCTCCAGTTTAGCAACAAGATAGGGAATGGTCTTCATTCCCACCTGCCTGTTAACATTGTAACATATAACATAAATTCCACCTCTCTTGAGGCTGTGAGCCCCTCAAGAACAAAGCTCAGTTTTTCCATTTTTCTGTATAAAATTCAAAACAAGAGCAGCAATGAACAGGATACAACCTAAAGCAATGATTGCAGTATATGGCAGATACAAACTGCGGGACAGTAGGGATTTTCCCTTTTTTTGTTTACCATTGATTCTCCAACACATATCCTGAACTCAGTAAATATTTGTTGAAAGAATAGATGGTTTTATAGCATGAAGAAATTGTCTGACAAGTGAAATGGATTATCTACTAAATCTTTCCATATCTAAGGTCTGTGGTTATATTATTCACAATCTAAATTCCTGATAAACAGGATGAGTTGGTCACTTTCCTTCTCTGACAATGCAATACAAACTTAGTTTATTTTTGAGTTTAATTTTCCAGAATATTCAAGTTAATGACAAATTTGCTAGCATGTAATCATTTCTATAGCATCATATAAATGTGATTTCATCTATTAATTTAATAATAGAGTTAATTTAAATGCTTGTCTATCTTACTATATTATTGAAGATAAGAGGATTCTAATGTGAGACACCACCCACTCAAATCCATATTCCATGAATTTTATAGTCTATTTTCTAGTTTATTAGGAAAAACTAGAATTGTCACATCTACATTTAACTCTTCTATCAAACTCTTGTCACATCTACATTTGTGTAATCGAAATAACTCAGGCTTCACCAACTAGATAGCACCATTGTATTATTTCACTCCATTGCAAGTGGCAGGAGCCAAATTCAAATTAGCTGATGCAGTGAAAGGGATTGTTGGTCTTTGTAACCAACTGAGGGAAGAGCAAGGTAACAGGAACCAGGAATGTGAACATCACATCTCCTCTCCGTCTTGCCATCTCTCAGCTCAGTTTCTCTCTGCAAACGAGCTTTATTCTCTCAAGTCAGTTTCTTCCTCAAAGCTAAAATGAGGTGGGAGTTGGAGCCCGTAGCTTTAAGGCACATCTTCTCCACTTTTTAGCCAGAGAGAAGAAGGGTTGATCCTTCTGGTTTCAGTTTGAGAAAGCATTCTGCATGGCCCCTCTTGGGGGCACTTGATCAACCCTGTGTCCTGGGAGGGCTGGTGAGGGACTCTGATCCACCCAGCCTCAGGAACAGGTCTGTCCTTGTGGTTGAGCTTGGGTGGAATGTGTGTCAGGAGTGGGCAGAGCACAGGGCAGGTGAACACAGTGGCGTTCACTACACCCAAACTCTGGCACTCCTGATGACTCTGTGCTTCCATGTAGTAGACGGCAGGAAGTTCTGTCTTATATTCATACAGAGGCTCTGTCCATTAATACTTTTGGGAATCCTCAAGGTGTCTACAAGTGCCCAAGACTCGGTCCTGGTTTTCACTCTCTACTGTGGCTCCAACAGTCTTGGATATGTTCACTTCCTATCATGAGGCAGGAATGGCACCACCACCATAGCCTCAGATTGGGCACTGGGGGAGATGAGCACCATTTCATGAAAACAAATCTGGAATGCTGCCTCACGCCCCACTGACTAATGTTTCTCTTAGGAACTGGGATAGGGAAGGCATAACAAGACTTCTTGTGTTGCATGAACTGAGGGTGCAGTTTACCGGCTTAGTGCTGCAGCTTGAGAATTGGGACTCTGTGGAGCCACCAAGACTTGTCCACCTACTGGGCACTCAGAGACTGGAATCTACGTGTATTCCTGTTGCAGCCACCGCTGCTCTTTCACCTTTGCTGACATTTGCATTTTGCTGCCCATGGAACTGGAAGTCAGCCTCTCCTGATGTTGGCTAAATTAGAATGGTGGTGCTGTGCCCTAAATACAGGGAGGCGTACGGCACACCACAAGTGAGAAGTAAGGAGAAGAGGTGATGCCTTTGTACTTAGATAACGAAGTGGGGCAAGTGTTAGTGGCTCAGCTTCTCCAAGTCATACATACACACTATTCTTCAGAGACACAACCTACTAAGGTAGATGGCCTGGGACAGGATGGAGTCTGTATCCCCTTCTGAGTTATATGCAGATGAATGACTGCAGTAGATACCTTCCTTCTTAGGGTGAGTTCTCGGAACACCCTCAGTCTCACTTGTTCTGATTTCTGCTGGGGCCATTTCCACCCTTTTTGCCTTTCTGCCAAAAGTCAATGAGGCTTTCTAGTTTCTCCACATCATGAGAGATGTTTTAACAAAAGGAATGATAAATGTCAAAAGTGGGACATGGGAGGTCATGCTTTCTCTTTAATTTACTGACAGTAAAGTCAATAAGCTTTAAACTTTTAAGATTCAATTGATTCGACCTAAAAAAGTAGTACTTAAAATATGTTTTTATACAAACATACAAATCTAAGTAATATACAAGAGTAAATTTTAATACGCCGTGCAAGTTTATTCTACAGGTTTCAAAACATGACTGAAAACAAGCATTCAGGTACTTGAACAAAGATTTCAGGTTGGTAGGGTTCAACTCTTTTTCCCAGGATGCTCTTCAACACATAAGCAAATTAGTAAAAACAAGTGGCTAGGTGCAAGTAGGAGTCTTACTTAATTCCACTTGCTGGAACTGTCCATACCTGTGCCTTAGCTCAGTCAAGACAGCCTGTAACAAATATAATAAAGTGGGGTAACCTCCTCGGGTCCCCTTCCTCTGTGGGAGCTTTTCCGTTCTCTCAATAAATCCTGCTTTCTCTCTCTCTCTCTCTCTCTCTCTCTCTCTCCATATATATATAATAAAGCAATATGTGATGAAACCAGGATCTTAAAAAAATAAAAGCACAATAATATTTACACATGACAAAAAGGCATGGAGGTGCTATTCGAATACTGCTTAATACAGCATCATACATTTTTGTGTGAGCTGAAACTACTAGAAAAGATACAGGACTTCATTTTTCTCCCCACTCTTTTTCTGCAAACCCTACAATGGAAGGCTTTTAAGGAGGCAAGTGCTTGCTTTCCAATGATCTGTCCCTTTCCCTGCTAAGTGAATGTTTGCAGAGCCTAGGTCCTAGGTAGGTGGTTAGCTGTAGTTTGGGGGCCTCTAAGATATATATATATGTTTACACTAAGAGAATCTTCTTTTTAGAAATATTGTATCTAAGACAACTTTTCAGAATTCTAGCATGCATCTTAGTATTTATTTAGTGACATGAATACTTAATTTCATACAATTAGACATGGCCAGGGGATTTTAAGACAATTGGTAAGTTTATCCTATAGTTTAGAATTCTGCTGTGTGAATTTCAGTCAAGGAAGCAAGTTAAGGATCAGATCTAGGAATATCAAGCCATGAGCTAACATGGTACAACTCTTAAGGACCTCCATGCCTAGGCCCTGGCTGTCTTCTCATTCACCCGCCCCTTCCCCTCCCCCTGCTGAGTGTCAGGTTAACTCCAAGGCTCTGTGTATCTCAGCCTCACCTGGAAGCTATTTTGGAGTGACCAGCTTCCTCCCCAGATTCTAATTAGGCGGATTGGCCTAGGGTTATCTACTGTGGGGCTGCATAGTTTGTATTTTCGTTCTGGGCACCAATGAGGAGGAGACCCTAAATCAATTTGAGTAAAATCTAGACAGTGAATAATCATGTTGAATGCTTTAGAACTGACTTTTTGAGATAAAGATGAACACTGCAGGCTTGTCTGATGATAAAGAACGCCCAAAACCATGTGCTGCTTTATAGAGTGGATATAAGTGAAAAAATTCAGGGGCTGGAGCAGGCTATAATTCTTCCACTTAAGGTTTTATAATTTTGGCATCTTGCATTCTATAATATTTTAGCTCAGTTTCATCTTGTTTCAAGCTTGGTTTTCTAAAACACGTCTACATCAGGTGAAAACATGAACTTGAAAGACTGTAACATGGTGCATTTTTCTTTTTAAATGAACTTACTTCACCATTATGAGATTCTCTCAGTTGTGCTTCTGTGTGACATTTCCATTCAGAGATGTCCTGAAAATAAATGAAGACTTTACAGGAATCACGGTGGACAAAATGTTACATCTGCCCAATCATGACTGGCTCATCTAGTGCAATTACCATTCTCATCTGTATTATCACACATTCAGAATTGCTAGGTGCCCTGCACAAAGCTGTGACTTTTTTTTTTTTTTTTTAATTGGAAATTCTCTTTGTTCCCCATCACACATTATTCCTGTTTAAGGTTTTCAATTTGAAAAACTTCAGGCCATCTTGGATTTTAAAGTAATGGTAGATTTTTCTTGTGGAACATTTATCTTGTGTGGAGAAGCACTTACTATAAATTGATGAATACAGGGCTTACTCCCTTTATCTGATGTGTAAATACTATTTTTAAATTGGCAATGGATATGATGCAGTTTATATACTCCACCTCAAAAGTACTGCATCTATTTGCTTGTGTTGCTGCTTTTGTAAACATTCACTAAAAGTTTGCTTATTCATAATTCTTGTGATTAGAAATCTTAATGCCTTATATTTTTATGCATCTACCAGGCAACCACCATGGTAATTCACGGGCACTGTGAGAGCAAGAATCATTTTAAAAATTATCAAAGAAAGATCAAATCCTGTCTCTAATGATTTCAATGCTTAGCCTGCTTTATTTTTGTGTAAAAAAATAGGCTTCAGAGCAGCCACACATCAGACTTAAAGTCCCCCTTCCCTTTTTTCTAACTCTGACTTTGATTATGTTACCTCACCTCTCTGAATCTCATTTTCCTCAGCTTTCTCTTGTTGATAACTATATCTAGCTCATACGTTTCTCACAAGAATTAACAAGTCAATAGATATATATATTTGGCGCATAATTTGTGCTCAATACATGTTGCTTGTTATCACCAATAACAACAGGAGGGAGAGACGGGGTACAGGGGACACACAACCACCCATTGGGTACCATGTCCACTACTAGGGGAGAGAGGGCTTGCTAAAAGCCCAAACTATACCTGCATGTGATTTACTTATGTAGCAAGTCCTCATATGTACCCTATAACTCTAAAATTAAAATTAAAATTAAAAAACAACAGCAATGACAATAATAATACTACTTTGGACGTATTATTCTGTGTGGCGCATATGTTGCAATTTTTATCAGGTGAATAATGGGACACCCCAGTACTCAATGACTACACCTTTTGTTATATAGTTACTGTATGTAAATTAGCACATACGCATCCATGCATACTGTCTCTAAAGTTTTTAAGGAGAGTTTCTGAAATTTAAATCCTTCTGTGCTCGTATACATATGTTCTCAAGGTCAGTACTTTCTCACATCTTCTGAAATGTGGGAAGAAACATGGGCATATAACTATGCTATATGGTGTGCTGTGTCAAACTTGAAGACAATTCTGGCCGACTGAACACCATCCTAACCTAGGGCACCCATGGTTTATAGCTCCTTCTTGATTGTGTCAGGGAGGGCTCAAGGCCAAGCACACATTAGCCATAAGAAAGGAAGCACTTTGGAGAAAGCAGAAATGGATTTGACTCTGGGGCAGCTTTGCTTTGCCGCCCCAGCTCACACATAATACATGTCACCAAGCCCAGTGCCACATCACACAGTTGAGTATTTTGACACTGAGCAGCATATTCCAGTGAAAGCTTTGGCTAATGTCTATGCGACACCTTCCCAAATATGGCGCCGTCACATTTTAGTCTCTTACCCAGTTAGAATTTTACATACAAATGCTATAAAACTGATTAAATTTTTTTCATTTAAGCAAATGATTTAGTTTTCCCAGGAATGACTACATTGTTTCTTTGTCCTTATACATAAATTTAACTATGCTTCAAAAAGAACTTGTTTATAAGTATGCTTTTAAAAAGGAAGCCAAATGAAAGGCCATATTTTTAAAAAATTTCGTGTAAATTTTTGTATATTTTTAAATTGAGGAATCATCTACGTCTTTATAATCCATTTGCTTCCTAAAAAAAAGTGTTAAGGGAGACCCCTGAGACCCCAAACCTGTAATAAACTAGCATAAAGCCAAATGCTGTGAGTGCCCATGGATTCTGGAGGAAGACATAAGGTTTTTGAGTTTTTTAAGGTTTCCTTAAAACCTGGAAAGGGACAGTCCTCACAGGGATTTGTGATATATTCTGCGTGAGGATAATTTTGCCTCTGGGAAGTCAGAGCCAGGTCAAAATCACTCCCGGGATTTTGAAGTCTGAAGTCACTTGTTTGGCTCTGCTTACTGGAGAACCTAGTAATACTGCTCAGTGGCCAGTGTGAACAGTGGTTGAGAAATGACTTGCTGTAATAACCATTTCCAGAACTTTTTAAGATACAGAAATTCTTCTGCATTGCTTTTCAGGCACTGGAATGTCACATCTTGGTGGGGTTTTCATGAGGCACTTAGGAAAAAGGAGTAGGTATATATAGTTTAAAAATCTCCATGAATGTTTTTTTCTCTCAGAGAACTCCTAGGCACTCTGTTAGTCTTTTGAGAAGGTGCTTTTTATTTTTTTAAAACTATCATGCTATAATGCCAATATGAGACCAGCTTTTGTTAAAATACCCAAGCAAACCACCACACTTTTACTAAATCCTTTAGAGAGGCTGGAGAGTGCAAGGAGAGAAAGTGAAGGGAGGTATAGTTCATCTCCAGGATATTTAGATTAGAACTGTCATTATATCCCTATTTAGATCTCTCCTTAAACCGAGCATGGTGAATCATTCCTGTAACCTAGCACTTTGGCAGGCCGAAGTAAGAATATCACTTGAACCCAGGAGTTCAAGACCAGCTTGGGCAACACAGTGAGACCCCTGTCTCTACAAAAAAAATTTAAAAAAATAAAGTAGTCAGATATGGTGACACATGCCTGTAAGTCCCAGCTCAAAAGGCTGATGCAGGAGGATTGCCTGAGCCCAAGAGGTTGAGGCTGTGGTGAACTGTGATTGTGCTACTACTGTCTGGGCGACAGAGTGAGACCCTGACTCAAATAAATAAGCAAGTAAATAAATAAATATCTCTTCTCAACTGTGAAAAAAAAAATAGTCACATACATTGTGTTTATTTTTTTCTTGCTGTTGCCCAGTACGACTGCCTCTTAAAATCCTCAATTGGGTTTCTAAGCTTCTTTTCTGAGGTGCAATTTCATTCGCTATTGCAGTGAAAACAAAAATTATTCATTCAACACTAACTACTTAGTGTGTGTCAGGCATAGTTCAAAGTTCTTAGGATAAATTAGTGAACAAACAGACAAAGCTCCCTGTCCCCATGGGGCCTGCATTTTAGCTTGCACAGAGGATCTAACTTACCTATGACTGACAGACCCAGCCCTCAGCACACTTAAAGGGTCCCTGCGGTCCAAAGAGGTCTAGTGCAAATTTATTGTAACAGGGAGGCAGAATTTACTAACACACTACATTAGATGTACAGAAGACACATCTAGTGTTTTCTTCCTCATGTGCCCCTGCATGGTAGAAAATGAAAACAAAACAAAGCAACTGGAATTTTTCCTCATTCAATGTAGTAATTTAACTATTACTTTTGGGTCATGCTTAGTCTCTAGATTGAAAGAGAAGAAGGGGGAAGAGGTGCTGCATCATATAATACTTTTGAATATTGGAAGATAATTTTTCTCAGTATTTTGTGCTATTCATAGTTCAATGGCTACAAACACGACACACTTTTTTTTTTAAAACATTGAATTATAATTTCTTATTACAATTTTTTTTTTTTTAAGGAAACAGCATCTTGCTCTGTTACCCAGACTGGAGTGTAGTGTGACATAAGCGTAGCTCACTACAGCCTCACACTCCCGGACTCAAGTGATTCCTCCTGCCTCAGCCTCCCAAAGTGTTGAAATTATGGGTATATGCTACCACACCCACACCTAGCTAATTTTTAAATTATTGTTATTATTTTTGTAGACATAGGATCTTGCTATGTTGCTCAGGCTGGTCTTGAATTCCTGACCTCCAGCGATTCTCCCACTTGGCCTCCTAAAGTGCTTGGATGGCAGTACATAGATAACACACTTTTAAGTCTAGTTTGCATTTTTGACATTTCTGCCATCACTTTCTTGACTCTAGAAAATCAAGAAAACAGTAAGTCAAGCCCTGATCTGTAGCATCTACCTATTTCCATGGTGCAAATATTCCCACCACGGCTAATTTCAAGCTACCAGGTGAGGTCACTGAACATAGAAAAGATATGCTGCTGCTCACTATTACAGAATGTTTCCACCAAACAGATAATGTGGCCATTAATAACCTCAAGATCATAGATAACAGAAAAAATGTCGTAGAAGGAGAATGATTAGGAAGTGATAAGTTTTGAGTATTACCTTTGCTTTTCATATACTTTACTTAATTGTGAATTTATGTAACTTAACTTTTAATAATAGCTGTGTTTAAAAACCGGCTTGCAAGATTCCTGAAAATTTAATGATTGGCTCTCCCAAGTCACATGTCAGGGCAAAACCTTAGTCATCACAAATGATGTCTCTGCTCCTTCAGTCCAACAGCAGATCGTGCCGACTCTACCTCCAAAACATCTCTTGAATTGATCACTTCCCTTCTGTGTTCACAGTTTGCACCACCCTCCCCACTCACCTGCCCCTGCAAGTGTCCCAACTATTCTCCTGCCTCCACTCCTAATGTGTCCCTTAGTCCATTTTCCACACAGTAGCCAGCGTCATATTTTAAAAATATGTATCATATCATATCACGTCCCATCGTAAACCTTCAACACCTTCTTGTTGTCCTTAGAAGAAAGCCTAAGCTCTTCCCATGCCAAAGAAGACTCTACACCATGTGTCTGCAACTTCATCTTGCCTGTTGGTCCTGCTCAGCCTTACATTCCAGCCACACTGGCCTTTCTTCTCCTAAAACAGACATGTTGTATAGCTACCTCAGGGCTTAGCACTTGTTCCCTCTGCCAGGAGTGAGCTTCCTCCACAACATTTCAGGCCTGGTTCCTTCTCCTCATTCAGGATCTAGCTGAAATATCTCCTAAGAGAAATCTTCCTTACTGTTTTATCTAAAGTGGTCCCCACATCCCATACCTCCATTTTCTGTCACATTCCCTTGTTCCCACAAACTTAGGCAAATTAGTTAGCCTCTTTATGCCTCAGTTTTCTCATTTGTTACACGGAAATAACTGTAGAATCCATCTCTTAGGGTTGTGAGGATCAAATGAGTTAATATATGTAAGGCACTTTGAACCCTGCCTGGACCATCATAAACTCTATATAAGTTTACCTGGTAATATTATCATTAATATTGGAGTATTCAAAGTACTTATCATTGTCTAAATTTAGGTGCTTTATCTAGAAATATCTAGGTATTTTATCTGTGTGTGTGTGTGTGTGTGTGAGACGTTGAATATCATGAGAGGACTCAGGCCCTTACCTTGAATGACTCAGGCACTGCTGTGTTCCTAGAATAGTGCCTGCCAGACCCTAATACTTAAATATTTTTTGAATGAAGGTGTACATGAATGAATAAACACAAGAACTGGCGGTGACACCGTTCTGAGTCTTGGTTTATTTTTAGGAAATCTTATGAAAGAGGCTTGCCATCAGCATAATTGTAAAGGCACAGCCTTATACGTAGATGGTGGAACTTCTGACTCGTGCCACACACCTGCGAGGGCTTCCATGGATTCTGGTTGCCGGGCCTTCTTGAGTGCCAAGTAGTGGGTGCTCCAGTGGTCTCAATAGTCAGGGACAGTATGGCTGCTTCTTGGCTCCATAGTGAAGTCTAAGTTGTGAGAGCTAGTTAGTAGCTTGTGTCTCTCCTGATGAGTGAGCCCAGATGCAGATGAACATGAACTTGGATTCCTGAAGCAGTTTGATGTAAGTCCAATGCCTCGGAACACCTTTTTTCTCCTCAGTGAAGGGGCTCAGTTCTTTTGCGGAAGAACTTGGAGTAGCCTAGGGAAGTCTTCTAGTCTTTGCTTTTCTAATATTTCCATTGAGAGCAGATATGTGCAAAAACCTATGGCAAAGACCGTACTTATCTTAAGCTCACCTAATGGCAAAGACCTTATCTTGAGTTCACCTATCTTAAACTTAAGTAGTTACTCAAGAAGGTGATATGAAAAGTTCTATTTCCTTATTTTTTATTTTTTTAAATTTAGATCCCTGATATGTCAAAAAATGGTAATGATCATGAAAATTTTCTGTAATTCAGACCTGGAACGTCTTGCTTCTTCACTCTGCAGTAAGCTTTCTGAAGGCAGGCAGTGTGTGTGCTTCACTACTGCATATTGAGCCCCTGGCACAGGGCCTATCACTGAATGATGACCTACAGTTGAAAGATGAATTTCCCTGTTCAGAACCATATCAAATTAAAGCATGGCATCTGAAGTCTTAGAGAGCAGAGCCTTGGTGGAACTCTGTGGAGTTCCAGGGGGATCATTCCTGCCTCCTTTGTCAATTCCATTTAAGTAGATGCTGAGCAGAGAGAAGGCAGACTTTGGAATCAGACAGACATGGCGTAAGGTCCTAGGTCCTAGCACTAGTTACATGATATTGAGGAAGTTACATAACCTTCTCTGAATTTCTTTTTCTTTCTTTCTTTTGTTTTTTTTTTTTTTGCGTTTCACTCCATCATCCAGGCTAGAGTGCAGTGGCATGTTTGCAGCCACCCCAGAGTCGACCTGCTGGGCTCCGGTGATCCTTTCCCCTCAGCCTTCCAAGTAGCCAGAACTAGAGGTGCGCGCTACAATGCCCAGCTAATTTTTGATTTATTGTAGAAACGAGGTCTCACCAAGTTGCCCAGGCGGGTCTCAAACCCACGGGCTCAGGCAATCCACCTGCCTCAGCCTCCCAAAGTGCTGAGCCACCAAGCCCGGCCTTCTCTGAATTTTCTAATTGGTCAAATGGGAATGAAAATGGTAGCTCTGAGGGTTAACTGAGATAGAGTATGTAAATATTTTAGCCAGGAACCCAGTATCTACTATGGGATTAATTGTTGGGAGCTGTTGGTATGAATCTTGTGGTTTTCTGTTTGCCAAAGATCAGCAAACAGATCAAGAGGCAGGGATATGTCTAGAGCAAAGTAGAACTGGGTCTAATGACATAGGGCCACGGCAGATCTTGGGCCAGAATTGTGTTAGAAAGAAGTGGGGTTTGGGCCCAGAGTCTGGGGCATGGTGATGGTGGTATGGAGTGAAGACGGGGGCAATGGCAATGTAATCGCAGAGAAAACAACCTATGGAACCCAGAAACAGATACATTTTTTAAAAAATGGGAAAGTGATATTTTGGGAATGATATCTATATCTTTACCGAACTGCTAGAGAATCTTTATTCTTTACTGAATATGTACTTTTTAGAGAAAAGAAATCAAAACCATGTTCTGTGAACATCAGATTAGTAGAACTGGGAAATGGGCTGATTTTAAACCTATAACTAGTATATTCATGGCACACAGTAAGGCCACTGGGTAACGTCTGTTTCTTCTTGTATTGGGTAGATTGAATTTTAGTGACTCATGAGTTAAAGTTACTGGTCCAGACTGATCAGGGAAAGGTGAATTAGAAGATGAGGGGATGGAAATTAAAAACTAAACCATTACCAACATAGAAAAGAGGGCCACCGATGACAGGCATGGAAGCAAGCACGTATCTGAAAATACAAGGAAATTGTGTTGTGTTGTGGACCAAGGAAAAAAACAGAGACCGTTAAACCTTCAACAATTTAAAAATGACCTTCGTCTTATCCTTAAAGGACTAGATCACACAACCTTAACACGTCAAAAGGAATAAACATATTAGCCTATAAGAAAGAGTCTTCTGGCACATCCGTAATAGACTGATGACCCTTGGACGGTTTTGTAATGTGTGTAGGCAAGAGAGTAATTTGGCAGAAAGAGGAAGAGTTAATCTGAAAGAGGAAATTTGAAGTTAGAAGAACCTGAAGGCAAATCATTCATGATGAATGTGAAAGAAAGAGTAAGGCTTAATAATGAATCGGGGACAAGAAATAAAGCTAACATGAACAACCACTTGCTGCATATGAAGCCCACTGTGCTAAGCTTTTCACGTGAACCATTACACTGATTACCACAATAACCTGTTGGGTGAGCCCTATTATTGGTCCTAGTTAACGGGGCAAGTGAGTCCCCTGTTTGTGGTGACAGAGCTGGGAGGGAGAGCATCTACGATCTGAACCTACTCTCTCAGACAAAGGCTTCTGTGCTTAACCATTCACCTGAAGTGTCTAAGGTGTTGAGAGAAGGTGAAAAAGGCAAGGAGAGGATTGGGAAGGAAAAGTCCCAAGAACTTCAATGTTGACGAATCTTAGAATGATAGCCAGGTGTGGTGACTCACACCGATAATCCCAGCACTTTGGGAGGAGGAGGTGAGAGGATTGGGTGAGCCCAGGGGTTCAAGACCACCAGCCTCAGCAACTTGGCAAGACCTTGTCTCCACAATAAATCGATAAATTAGCCAAGCATGGTGGTGCGTGCCTGTAGTCCCAGCTACTCGGGAGGCTGAGGAAGAAGGATAGCCTGAGCCCAGCAGGTTGAGGCTGTGGTAGCTGTGATTGTGCCACTGCCCTCCAGTTTGAGTGACAGAGTGAGAAGAGTGAGAATCCAACTTTAAAAAAAATCTCAGATTGAAAAGCAGACATAGCAAAGAGTACAAAGAAGAAGACATCTCTAAAAGAATAAGGAAATTAGTATTTAGTTGATCACCTTGTATGATTCAGATGCACCCATATCATCTCTTTTAGCCACACAAGAACCCTGTGAAGTGGATAGGATTTCCGTTTGCACAGATGAGGCGATACAAGTTCAGAGAAGCCACCGTTATTCACATAGCTCATAAATACCAGAGCCAGGATTAGAACCGCTGTCTGCAGCATTAGAAAGCCCACAGCATTTCCATTCGAACAGCTGCATTGGGAAAGGAAGTGCTAGGGCCGGGTGTGAGCGAGCAGAAATGGCATCTCCTTCGAATGGTGCGGTAAAAATGCAAATAAAGCATGACTAGAAAGACGAAAAAGGGAAATGAGAAAGGGAGGACCTCGGAGTGATAATTAGGCTCACACCACCTGTTTTTCTTTTGGCCAAAGCGGTCCCTCCCCACGGCTCTGAGTAAAAAACAAAGCATCCGAGTCGCTCAGAAAGGCCAACAGAGACTCTTGCACTGGTCATTACATGTAATGTTCAGTGATGAGGAAACATATGATTTGGAAAACCCCAAACTGTGACAAGAAAGATTCCTGACAATTGACACCCTAGCAACTGAAACAGAAGTTTCAGAGAAAATAATAATTTTTAAAAAGAACAAATATGGAGAGGTGCTCAGGAAGACATACTCTATTAAAGGTGGTTGGCAGGAAGTATGGTTGCTGTACAGGATACAGAGAGACATGGCTGGGGATGAAAAACAGCCCTGAGAAGTTGGTGGGGTAAGTTTTATCCTTTCCACTTTGCATAAAAGGAAACTCAAACCCGTAGAGTTTGAGGACTTGCCTGGGGTCCCTGAGTTTTTGAATCGAACTGTCTGACTCTAAATCTTGTGCACTTACTACTGCACCATTTTCAATTAAGGAAATATATTAATGGTAAATTTGGAATATCAGATAATGGGGGAAATATATTTGAGCAGGGATCTTGACCTTGCAAGACATTTTTTCCATTTTTAATACAAACAACTCTACTTTGCAGACGGATGACATTCTGTTCAGTCTTGCTCGTGCTGTTTTCGTTGTGGTAGGATTTTCCAGGTGCAGATTCTTATTCACCCTTCACCTTGTATTGGCTAATAATTAACAATGGTGGCTGCTGACTTCACAAAGTGACTACAGATTTTACTGCAAGTTCTTTGGTTTGCAACTCTCTGGGATACAATGATGAGGTGAAAGACAATTCTTTGATGGTTAATGCAATATCATTCATAAAGTCAACTGACTGCTGGGAAACACATTCTCACATTTTCCACATTCTCAGACCTAGAGTCTTTGTTCTACATGGGAGCATTTCCAAGTAATTGGAGTGAATTGCCTTTGGCCCACTCAGAAGACGGTCAACTCACCTTCAGGTCCACAAAAATTCACACTGATATACTCTACTCACAATGACCAATGTGATGCGGACACTCAAGCTGTTCAGATGGCTCATTTTGCTTCTTCTTTTAAGGAAATCTGAGAGAACGCCCACATACACACAGATTTCTGTACTAGGATGAATAGAAGACACTAGAAATTATGGTCAAGGTGACTTTGAAATCACTATTTAATATCTCTAGACACTTCATGGCCATATTCTATACCACTGCTTCATTCTGCTGGGACAAAATTAATATTTCCCAATTATTGATAAGATTTAAGTGTTTTGTAGCAGCATGGAAACTCCAAACCATGGAGCAAAAATCAATGCCCTGACCACTAGCTAGGCTCCTTATGCAAAAATCAGCTTCTTCTTGAGTCCAGATGGGTAATTTGCTTGTTTCTTCTTTTAACATGCTATTTAGGATTCAGAGTATTTTTCTAAGAAAAACCCCACTAATCTCATTATCTATCTTCTGATGTGTGGCAAAGTCTTCTTAAAGGAGTAGTTACTTTGTCTTTTTTCTTTGCTCAAAATCCCAAATCCAAGGTAACTAGAAATGGAGAATAGGTTTTGTTTTAGAAGGCAGAAAACATGTTTATTTTAGTAATACAAAAACACAAATGTGATGTTAATTAGTGTAGCTCGATATGTTCTTAAATGCTAACCTCAGGCATCATTCGACTCTCGCCCATTTCAATTTATCTCCCTCTCTCCCTCCCTTCCTCCTTCTCACTCCCTCCCTTCCTTCTCTCTCTCTTCTTTCCATCCTTCCCTCCTTCCCTCACGTCTTCCTTCTTTCCTTTCTTCTTTCCTGTCCCTCCTTTCTTTTTAAATGCTTCCTTATTTGTAAATCCTTACTTACTTCCCACTACGGGCATTTCCTCCCTATGAGATATGCCTGTATAGGAACCCACCTTGACCAAGTTCTGTAAACTCATTCATGTAACCTTCCCAGGCACATCTGACATCTCCACAGACAAAGTCTGGTCAAGACTGAGAAGGTTCAACTGCTTGGTTATGGCACCTTCAGGCTCTGAGTGGAAGGGGCTTCCTACCCCTTGCATCACAGAATCTGCAGGAAGTCCCTCTGATTATGCCGATTGACTGAACAGTTTGTAGCAATTCTTTTTATGACCAGAAGAGACAGATGGGTCCTGGTTGAGGCAACCTGGGTGGAGGGTTGCTGTTCACACAGAGCTGGGGCACCCCATTGGCAGGGTTGCTCTATAGTAGACCTTAGGATTCCTTTGAGTTTTTATGTCTAGGGTTCTCTGGCTTGCCCACTGCAACAGTAGCTCCTATAAAGCCAGGCATTGTGAGTCTCAGTTGGATGCCATTGCTGGGTTGGCCTTTTACCATGGGCGTGACATTGACCACCAGCCCTTGCCAGTATAGTCCATTGTATGGTCCAACCGAGAAGTACAGGGATGATATCTGAGGTCAGGATACTTTCCGTTTCAACTGACAGGAGCAAGGACATCTGTCAGGAACTAGGTTAGGCCACATTCTCCCTTGTGCTATTGCCTTTAATGAAAATTTCTCATGGGCATGGCAGCCATGTGACTGGCTCTAGTGTCAGGAAAGATACCTCTGCCTCATGGCTGGAGCCTGGCTCCACTCAACTCTGGTCATACTGGATGGGCAAGGGAGCTGGAGCTGGCTGGAATACAGAGCTGGCCATGGCCTGTAACAGATTGATCAAGTGGTCTGATCCTTCTGGGACATGTCGGGTAGGAGAAGAGTCTTCTAAGGCAGCAGAGAGGCTTTCAGGTTGTTTTCCTAGTGAATTAATTTAGTCATGCAGGCAGGAGTTTTGCTAATGTCCTAGAAACAATGGGTAGTAAAAATGAGTAAATTGGAATTAGCAAGAAAGAAGCCCAGGTAACATTGCCAGGCTGAAGACTGGCCACCAGAGAAGCACAGTGTTCTGGGGTTGTGTGCACTCAGGTCAGGATTCACGAATACTCAGCTGAGCCATCATAAGTGCTGTCTTTCTGGAAGATTACAGAAACTGTTCTAGAGTGGCTCATGTTTCAAGAAGCAGAATCCATTCTGTACCCATTTATGAGGATGGTTATGTTTATAAACAGAAAGTGTCAACATATGGATATAGAAATAGACACTATCCTTGGGTATTCCTCTCTAAAGGATGGAATCCCAAAAGGAGGCAGAACCTACAAAGAGGCAGATGTTGACTGAATGAAAACAAAAAACAAAAAACAAAAACAGCAGCAACTAATGCTCCGTGAGCTGTATCCTAGTACCTAGCCCAGTACCTGGGACACAGTACCCATTCACTGAATGGGTAAGTGGATGAATCCCCTATTGGAGAAGGAATCCTCTCTTGGAAGGGACTGGGCCATGAAGTGGATGGCCTGTGACATCTTTCTCCTGATGAGCATTTGTAGATAATTCTGCAGATTTGTGTGAACATCTTCCCTGAAGCACTATCAACCACTGAGAGCAAGACCAGGAAATCTCAGCACAGAGGTCTTGGGGTGCAAAAGGACTGGGAAGTTGGACTGAGATCTGCCCCAGAATGGAGCAGGCACTGCAGCATTTGGTCCAGGCTGCAGAGGATGGGTAGGATTCCATTTGAAAGAGAGAACCCAATATAATAGGGTATCGCAAGCAGTCTATGGTACTCAATGTTGGATCAAGAGAAAGAAAACAGAAAAATGCTCATGTTACAAATGGACACTTATTTTGCATTCCACATTTCCTCTGTTCCCCCCACCCCGTCCCCCGTGGCCTTTTACTTTTATATGAGCTTCCAACTTACTTTTAAAGTCAATTTACATTTTTTTGTGGACCCAAATAATCACTGCAATCTGAATACACAAAAAACATCGGTGTGCTGTAATCTCAGCACTTTGGGAGGCTGAGGTGAGTGGATTTCCTGAGCCCGCGGGTTCTAGACCAGCCCGGGCAACTTGACAAGACCTCGTCTCTACAATACTTTAAAAAAAAAATGCAGCCATAAAGGACAAGCATATGGACTTCGCAGCAACTTGGATGGATTTAGAGTTGATCATACTCAGTGATCTATCACAGAAACAACAGAGTATCATATGTTCTCACTTACAAGCAGACCTTGAACAATTACCGTAGTACTATAAGAAAGGGATTGGCAGTAGTGGGAAAATGTCAGGGGAGGGGGGTGGGATTGGCAGTTGAGGGAAACTGCTAGGGGAGGGAGGGACATACCTCATTAACACGGGTACCTGTATAAGCAATGTTTGTATACCTAACCCTGAATTGTACCCCATATTTTTATTAAAAAAAAAGAATCAGCCGGGCATGGTAGCACGTGCCTGTAGTTCCAGCTACTTGGAAGGCTGAGGCAGAAGGATCGCTGAAGCCCAACAGATGGACGCTGGGGTGGCTGTGAGCATGCCACAGCACTCCAGCCTGGGCGACAGAGTGAGACTCCAACTCAAAAAAAAAAAAAAAAGATCAGTGTGTTAGTTTGCAAGAGAAATTATGCTGCTATTTTACAGTAACTGTCAGAGCAAACTCATCTTTACATCAAGTGCTGTCAGTCATCTTGAGAAATTATGCAAACAGCAACAGTCACTATAAACAATACCAATGTACAGTGGTTTGTTTTGTTTCCTTGATGAAAGAGGGAATGTGGGAATTTTTCCTTTGTAGATACAACTTGTCTATGGTAGTTCTTGAGCCATTTTTTTTCCTGTTCACAACCTGCTATCACCCTCATCCCCCTTATTTGTTACCCTCTGGTGCTACCATCCTGGTTGGAGTCGCTGTCATGTCTCATCTGATTGTAAGAGCTTCAGGAACGCCTCTGCCCCTCTTCAGCCTCTTGCTAACACAGCAGTATGAATGAGCATTTTAAAATTAGTCATATTCTGTCATTTCTCAGCTTAAAATCTTGCATGACTTCCATGTCACTGACAGTGAAATTGACTACATAGGTCTACATAGCCCTTAATGATCATTTTCCACTTCTCTTATCTCCAAACTTCTCCTTTATATTTCTCTCCCCTCACTCCATTCCAGCCTTGTGACCTCCTTGCTGTCTCTTGAACCCACCAGTTGCTCTGTGCCTGAGGGACTTGGCTGTAGCTCTCTACTGGTACAGTCTTCTCAGTGGTGTCCTCTGGGCTCACTCCATCTCTCCTTCAAGTCTTTGCTCAAATCTTTGTCCTCAGTGAGGCCTTCCCTGCCTGCTCCAATTCTGTAATTTAGCACCAACTCCTAAATTTCTGTTTCCCTTTTAATTGGCTCTACTTTCTTCTTTCATTCTCATCACTTATTTCTTAACATACTTTATTATTTACTTATTTCTTATATGTATTATTTATTGTTACTCTCCCTCTAATTAAATGAAAACTACACAGGGTCAAGGGTCTCTGATTTGTTCAAGTACCTAGAACAGCATCTGGCACTTAGTAGGCCCCCAGTCCATATTGTTGAATGAATGAGTGAACAAATGACTATGACTGGGCTCAGTGGCTCAGCCTGTAATCCCAGCCCTTTAGGAGGCCGAGATGAGTGGATTGCCTGAGCCCACCGGTTCGAGACCCACCCAGGCAACTTGGCAAGACCTCGTCTCTACAATAAATCAAACATTAGCTGGGCGTGCTAGCATGCACCTATAGTTCTGTCTACTTGGAAGGCTGAGGCAGAAGGATTGCCGGAGCCCAGCAGGTGGAGGCTGCGGTGGCCGGGAGTGTGCCACTGCACCCTAGTCTGGGCGACAGAGTGAGACTCCAACTCAAAAAAACAAAAAACAAAAAACGAATGTGTTCAGTGCATATTCAGCTATCCAAATCCTTATCAATCATCTGTATAACTTACCATTGGTCAGTCCATTTGATCATCTCCTCATTTGTTCTTTGGGTACCTGTTGCTATCTCATTTGATCATCTTGCATGCAAATAATATTAAAAGCTTTTTGCTTTAACTTGAGAGAAATCATTACCTTATTTACATATACTGTTACACTTTTTTTTTCTTTTATAATTCATCCAATTCAATAAGGCTTCAAGAGACCCCTTGTTCCAGGTCTTGTTTTTTGGTCAGAGAAGGTCCAAATTTTCCAGTGTGTTTGCTATTCTTGTCCTTAATAGACTGTTGTAGCATGAGTTCCTTCTGCTGTTAAACCTGTGGCTCACTTACTTTGACTTAAGCCCTGAGTTTTCTTATTTATTATCTCTAGACATAGGTAACTAGTAATGAGAGATCTCTTCCCCCAAAATCCTTCATGTAGCTGGAAAAAAGTAAAGCTAACCTCAGCATTCTGGTCTATAGAAGAAACAGCTCCAATATCATTAACTTTCTGCCGGGTATATACTTTTCATTTCAACCATGTTACTTTAGCAAATAAATCCAAATGTGGCATAGAAGTGTGGACCACAACAATTTAGTGAATGTAACCATTCACTAAAGCTCAAATTTAAAATGGTGCACAGGGAGTGCCTGTATGAGGAAGCATAGTATAGCTTGGTTTAAAGCATTCAGCTTGGTTGAAACAGTAAAATGTTCAAGACAGAAGGAGAAATCCCATTAAGATACAACTTCAAAATGATCTGAAAGCTTGGGAAGATAAATTAATATGCTGCCTGAAAAAAATACATATAGAGTAATGCATATGAAGTTGGTAAATTGATATGAGAATGTTTAGACTTGATACAAAAGGTAAAAAGAAGGAGGATCAAGTAGAATCAAACACTGTGTGCTTCAAAGTGTGTGTGTGTGTGTGTGTGTGTGTGTGTGTGGTGTGTATATGTATGTGTGCTCACCAAGAGAACAAGAAAGCACTAGGAGGCTTGGGATCTTTGAACATTGCATGCAAGCATGGCCACAGCATCACAGCATGAAGAAATTGAAAGCAATCTGTTCTTGAGAAAGGGGAAGTTTAGACCTGAATGAACTTACGAGCTAAATATAGTACAAGGAGTAAAACACTGTTGTTTTTAAGAAAGCAATTAATAGCTTCTCTATAATAAATTATAATCAATTTTTAAGCAATCTGAAATGTCTCTGAAGCCCCAGAATCAGAACAGGTAGAACTGGGTAAATGTCTAGCCTAAGAATAAGTGAGAAAATGTTTTCCATCCATTTGTGCTGCCATAGTAGAACACCTGAGACTGAGTAAGTATAAAGAACAGAAATGTATTTCTTACAGTTCTGGAGGCTGGGAAGTCCAAGGTCAAGGTGCCAGTATCTGGTGAGGGCCTTCTTGCTGAGTCCTCCCATGGCAGAAGGCAGAAGGGTAAGCAAGGTGAATAGTTCCCAAACCCTCTTTTAAAAGGACTTTGATCTAATGAGGTCCCATTTGTCTATCTTATCTCTATGGCCTGTGAATTTCGGTTTTTGCTCAGTAATGGGATGCCAGTTCCAACTTCCATAAGGGTCCTGCATTTTCTAAAGTTATTATGGTTTGAGGTTTTACATTTAGGTCTCTGATCCATTTAGAGTTAATTTTTGTGTATGGGGATAGATAGGGGTCTTGTTTGAATCTTCTGCATGTGATCGGCCAGTTTTCTTAGCACCATTTACTGAATAGATTGTCCTCTTCCCAGTGGTTGTTGTTGGAGGTTTTGTCGAAGATGAGTTGGTTAAGAAATTGAGGTTTTGCTTCTGGAATCTCAATTTTCTATTCCATTGGTCTATATGCCTGTTCTTGCACCAATACCAAGCTGTTTTGATTATTGTAGCTTTATAGTAAAGTTTTTAAACTGACAAGCTTCTGCAAAGCCAAAGAAACCATCAAGAGGGCAGGGAGACAGCCCACAGACTTAGAAAAAGTATTTGCCAACTCTATGTCTGACAAAGGCCTAACATCTAGGATCTACAAGGACCTCAAAAATGCTGAAAAGAAAAAACAAACAACCCCATTACAAAGTGGGCAAAAGACATGAACAGACACTTCTCAAAGGAAGACATATGAGCGGTCAACAGATACATGAAGAAATGTTCAACCTCACTAGTCATCAAG